>NC_056745.1:525331388-525544865 GCF_019279795.1 Protopterus annectens
AGTAATAGCATAGACAGATAGACTTCAGTTAAAGTAGAAATAGCTTCTGGTCCATTATTCTAGGCATGGGATATTTACCAAATATCGATACGCCTACATTTTTAATTCCTTTTTGATGTCCTGAAAATGTTTGATCAAAGAAATGATCATATTTTTATGGGGGGGGGGCAGGGGTCAATGTGGTAATGGATTTCAGTTAGAGAGATCAGACTACAAAGTAAAACAGCAGTTGAAATCACAAGCAGTATTGCTAGATTTTTTTTATGTGATGCCTGGCAAACGTTATATGATTAAGGACCCTCTTTACCCCTAGAGAAACACGTCAGAGCAGACTCAATCACTTTGTGATCTCCCAACAACTGCAAAAACTGTTTGATATTTATGTTATTCCATTTGCTCTATTTGATCATAATTCTATCCAGCTAGAAATCAAGTCCCTGAGATCAGGCAAGATCCTTTAGACCACGGGGGTAGATGCTCTTTTACATATTAGGGGAGGGGATGCTTTGATTTTGAATAATCATTATTTGGTTATTTTATTAAATAGGAACTTCTTATTTATATGGCAATAAATCCCACTGACAGTATGCATATTTCCATATCTTGGTAGAAAAGCTGCAAGATAAATCTTTAATCTGTTTGTTTGGCAGCTAAAACTAATTACATATCTGCAGTTGACACGGCAGTTCCTAAACCGGACATGAAGGCACCCAGGTCTCTGAGTTTATGTAAAGGAAAAATACATTTACAGAATTTAAAGATAAAGCAATTAGTTGAAGATTATAAAAAGAGCAAAACAGACATTAACTATGCTATGAGGGAAATAGCAGGATTTCACTTACAGAGGGCGCTGTTCAGACTTGAGCAATACAAGATGAACCTAATAAACAAACTCCATGCTTATGGGCTGATCAAAACACATATGACAGCCACTACTGATTCAATTAAGTCACAAGTATTGTGATAACTTCTTAGAACCAATAACTATGACATTTGCCGTTTTTTTAAAAATATTCTTACACAACCAAATTTGCAATCTTATTTCATTCAACAAGGATACTGTATCTCTCACCTATCTCTCATCACTTGAGTCAAACTTAAGACCTTGCATATAGACGAACAGTCACTTACTCAAATACAGCTTTTCTCAATATTTTCAACAATCTGGCTCTCTTTTGTACAAAATGAAATAAATCAAACCCCACACATTGGTTAACCAGATTATGTCTCAAAGAGATAAAGCCTGGGAAAAATGGCACCCAGTAAAACACAACCCAGCTTACCAAGTTTTAGACAGCTTAGAAACCATGCTAAACACAAATTAAATCAGACAAACAATCATATTATGCTAGTCTTCAGCATACATTTCAAAACAATCCCAAACTGTTCTTGTCCACAATAAATAATATACTTCACCCAAGTCACCCTACTACACCTTCACCAAAAGTAAACAACAGTACTGATAGTATTGCTACTCAGTTCAATAACCACTTTGTCAAAACAGTACATAACTTACTCAAAGATAACCCTGCTTCTCCTTTCATCCTACCAAAATGTACTGAAAACAATGTTCCTCCTTTCAAGTATGAGCTGTTCAAATGGCTAAGATTAAAATATCTTCAAAACCTGAAACCCATCCCCTTAGCTACTGATAATCTAACAGGTGAATCCATTACAATGTCAGCAGATGTCCTTACCTACCTATTGCCATCCTGATAAACTGGTTAATCATAAACTATGTTCCCCTTTTTAACCCATACTCCTAAGTATTTAATTTTATCATGTACTCATAAATATAGATATTGCAGAACCAATTCATGTGTGTGTACATAGTTTACAACTATTGCCTTTGCTTTATCTTCATTAATTTTGTAGCCCAAAAAGACATGAAACTGTCTCAGAATGGTCTCCAACACAAAAATGGCCTTTTCTGGTTTTGTTAGTTACAAAACAATATCTTCAAATAAAGCCAATGTTTTCCGACTACCATATCAATTCTATCCTTGACTTTCTGAGTCCATTATTTTTCTTTGCCAATAGCTCTGAATATAATACAAATAACAAATGGGAAAGAGGACACCCCTGCCTGTTTCCTGTGTTCAAACAGAATGTATCATTGAGGATCCCACCACACACTTTAGTTTTTGCATCCGATCCCTCATATATCCTCCTAATTATCAATGATTCTGTTGTGGCAGCTAAGGATATGTGGGAAGAGACTAACAAGATAACACAAAACTGAGAAACTGGAAGCTCTGTTTTATGGATATGGATAGCGAGATACAAACAATAAAAATGATTTTAGCCCCTTTAGTTTTATACACAGGTCAGGCATATTTTTTCCAACTAGAGGAGAAGTTGTGGATGGCAATTGAGAAAGATTTGAAAAATTTTATCTGGGAGGGGAAAAGGGGAAGAGTCAAGTGGGATCAGTTGATCCTTCCAAAAGAACGATGTGTTTTGGGATTACCTGATTTAAGTGATATTTCAGAGCTACACAGTTAAGGCTCCTATACATAGAACAAGCAGAAACCTATAATTTAGAGTAGGAAGGGATGATGATGAAATGGGGGGGGGGGACTCAAGAAATAAGGAAAAACTGGGATTTTAGATTTAGCTCCTTATGCAGAATAACAATAGCCATACAGAATAGGAGATTCCGCCGATAGGGATGACTGCAATTAGGGATGTTGACAATAGGCAAGAGGGGGACTGGAATTTACTGGAGAAGACTGGCAAAGAAACCAAGGTACTGGGATCAATTAATTAGACAGGGAAAGGTAATACAGTGGGAAGATGCCAAGAATATAGTTGGACTGCAGGCTTGAAACTACTTTCCCTATTAAGGCCTAATATCAGAATATAGGCAAACAGACAGGAATAAGGGATCCTAACTGAAAGACCAGCACTGGTATTGGATTTAGCAGACTCTACAACAAAAGCTGCTTAAAAAAATAAAACTATGTCCCCTCACTTTAGAAAAAAAAACATTTATTATTCCTCTGCACTGAAGTGGAAATTCTACTGAATTGTCCAACTATAAATCTATAGCTATCCTATCTCCTCTATCTAAGGTTTTCTACTTTAGCAACAATAATCTTCTTTCCCAAACAAAGAATTGTTTCCATCCCCACTATTGCAAAAACAGTGCCTTCCTTAGTTTTACTAACATGATAAACTTTCACAAAAATGCAGGTAACCTTGTCTCTTCTATTTTCTTTGACCTATCTAAAGCATTTTATACAGTTTCTCATCAAAAATTATTAAGAAAACCAAATTATTTAGCCCGTAATCATTCTTCTTTCTTATGGTTTTAGAGCTACCTATGAAATAGACAAAAAGCTGTAAAATGGCAAAACAAATTCTCAACATTTCTCCCCATCTCTGTTGGTATTCCTTAAGTATCAGTGCTAGGACCATTACTGTTTAACATCTTTGCAAATGATCTCCACATTAGAATCAAGCATGCCAGCACAGTTTAATATGCTCTTGACTCTACACTTATCTGCTCAGCTCCTAACAAACTGCGCCCTCAGCAGATCACTCAAGGGTCCTTCTCACATACTGAGTCATGGTTACACACCTTCAACCTAATCCTGAATGCAAAGAAAACCGAGTTAATGTCATTCCTACCAAAACCAAAAACAAATCTTTAGCATTACATCAAAAGACAATACTACAATAGAAATAGTATCACAGGCTAAATTGCTGGGTGTCATTATAGATGACAACTGAAAAGTTGAGCAGGATATTCTTCAAGCTATTAAAAAAAACTCACCAAACACTTTGTGCACTTTCTTGGGCTAGTCATAGCTCTCAGAATCTGCTATGAAAAAAAAAATTATGTCTTACCATAAAGTTCCATCTGTGTTGTCGATCTTCAATAATCCTTCACTTGACTTTGACCTCATTTCCTCAACAAATTCCTTCTTAGTGGCTGCTGCTATCACTATGGCATCTACTGGAATAGTCTTATCCAAGTGCTGCTCTTCCTTAGGGGCAGAAAAGATCCAGTCAAGCCTCTTGGAGATTGGTTTGATGGCATCAGGGATCTTTCATGCCCACTGCATGATCAATTTAATGAGCTCATCAGCAATCGGAAAGATCCAAGAGGTAGAGGGTTGGGCATGAAAAGCCTCCATATATGCCAACTCCTCAGATGAACGCTGGAGGGAAGACCAGCCAGCTCTCTGCTTCAGGATTTCCAGGATGTTCCCAAATGAAACATCATTAGGGGGAGACTTGGGGGAACCTTTTCCCTCATTAAAATCAGTATCCCCTGTGAAGGACTCCTCTGTGGAGTCTGTGTTTCCTCTTGTACTTTTTCTTTACAGGTACTTCTTCAGAAGGATGTTCTGGGAAAATATCCGAAGAGGAAATCACCAAGGTGGGTCTTTCCTGAGGCTTTTGTGCCCTCTGTCCCAGGGATGAGGCTGACAGTAGCTTTGGTTGAGGGGATGCAGAAGTTTGACCTGACAGGCATAGCAAGGATTGGGAGTCTACAATGGATAAGGCCTTCTCCATGATCCAGAAGGCCACCCCCCCATAGAGGGGTGGGAGCCCTGAACTGAAATGGACTCCTTCAGAACCATGGTCCCACCCCACACTGAGCATGCAGCTTCAGTCAAGCCAATGAAAGCTGAAGCACTGAGGGGCATTGAGGGCTCCAAAAAGAAAAGAAGTCGAACCTTGCCCCTCGGAACTGGCAACAAAGTCTCAACCCCGGGAGACCTTTGGTTCTGAAAGACCAGAGGAGCTCAAGGCATTTCTCGGTTCTGGAGAAGAGGCTCTTACCAGAACTGAGAAAGTCAGAGCCAGGTAGGTCAGTGCCAGGGGCCTCCAATGACTCAACTGGAGTTGGTGGAGGAAGATGAGATGGTGTCGATGCAGGACAAATACCGGTGCCAACTTGGCTGGGAACCAAAGATTAAGGTAAGCCCCTCACCATCAAGAGCTGGTCTACCATCCTCATGATGTCTAATTCTGAGAGGTTGTTGTGGATCGAACAGACAACGCAGAAGGAGATCTAGGTGGTCTCAGGTCCATGAAAGGGCTAGGTGGTTGGTCCTTAAATGGATCAACTGAGGAAGAGTAGCCTGTTCTTGGAGTTGAAATCAAAGTGGTCTGCTCCGGTACCAGCAAAACTTTTGGTGCTGAAGCAGTAGTTATCTTGTCTGTGGAAGTAGTAGGTGCCAAGTCTGTCTTGCCTATCAGTGCCGAGGGAACTGTTGACACCATAGGCTGTTCAGATACCTTTTTAGGCAGTTCCGAGGAACTGCTTGGAACCGAGTGTGAGAATTTCTTCTGTTTAGAAAAGGCAGAAGAAGAGGATGATGAACTGGCTTCAGTCCTAGACCCAGATATGGCCTCTTCAAAGTCCCATTTTAGTAAGCCTTTCAAAATTAACTTGTTTCACTGCTCAGTTAAAGTCCTGGTGGAGAAACCATGACATATACAGCAGTTTTCAGGCAGGTGTACAACTCCTAAACAATACACACACCAGGCATGCCCATCTGAATTGGGCATCTTTCTGCCACACTTCTGGCACCTCTTAAAGCCAGAAGTGCCCTTAGAAGTTTTAACAGGCAAATCAGATTTATCAGCCCTACCGGAAAAGAAGGTTTAAAGCTAATAAAGACCACATGCACACACACACACACACACACACACACACACACACACACACACACACACACACACACACACACACACACATACACTTGGAAAAGGGGACAGCAAAGTTTATTTTTTTTTGGATACGCTCTAAATTGGCCCTAGGTGGAGTGTGTGCGTGTGTGTGCCTTCTGTGGAAGGTTGGGTGCCAGGCTGGCAACTCGACACTGTAAAACTCCACTGCCAATCATGAACGGAAAGATGATCTTCTGTGGCGACCCTTAACCGAGATAAAAGCCGAAAGAAGAAGAAGAAGAAGAATAGAGGAAAGAGAAAGGGGTACCAATATGGTAGCCAAAAAAATACCTAAATAGGAAAAAGGAGAGTACCAGCATTGGTATATACAGAAATCTAACTAACGGTACAGGAAAGCGAGGGGAAAGATCACACACACACAAACACACACACACACACACACACACACACACACACACACACACACACACACACACACACACACACACACACACACACACACACACACACACACACAGGCACACAGGCACACGCACACAGAAAGAAAGCAAGAAGGGTGGGTAGAAAGACTAAAGTATTCAAGAAGATAAATATACCTATAATAAAAGAGATTTAAAGAAATTCAGAGAAAAAAAAACTTACTTTGAAGAACTGCCAAAGCTCATGAGAGGTTAAACAAGTCTGACACATGAAGCGCCAAATGAGCGAGGGGAGCATTATGCGTAGAGCCAAGCTCAAGAGTTTGCATGGCACAAGCTGAAGTAAATGGGTGAGTTGGTTCCAAGGCTCGGAGCTGAGCCCACAGTCAAAGATTATGTGAAGACTGACAATATCAGATCCACAGTTTCATCATATCTTCTCCTATCACTTCTTTATACAGTTCCATTCTTACTAAGCTGCATTCTACATATATAAAGAAACTAGATGCATGCAATAACAAGACAGCTAAATTTGCAACTAACCTTCTGTCCAGAAGACTGTGACATTATGAGGTTTTGTGAACTATGCCAGGAGATGTAGGGCAGAGGATGTGTAGTATATGCTTCCACAGCTAAATGGAATTTTGTAAAGAATTATTTGTATATCAAACTGATTTGTCCAGATGCTTGTGTTGAAAAATGTATTTGTAAATCTGCTTGTGTAAAAAATGTACCAACAGTATGCCATGCTGGAGAGAAAAAAATATACATGTATTACTGTAACTGTTTAAATGTATAAGTTTCAACAGAGGATACTAGAAAAGAAGAGGTTAATCTCAATCCACCTAACTTTGAAAATAGTTTGAAATTAAATTACCTGGCTTAGGTCATAAAGATTGTATCTTACAGTTCTCAGCACAGACAGACACAACAAGTCTGTACTAGGAAGCTTTCTGTATTGTCTTTGTGGTGAACTAATTACTACTCTAGAAGGGTGGAGGTTTAAAATAGTTTTATGATTTCTAGAAGCTGCAACAAATTGGAGCAAAACTGTGTGTGTGTATTATTGACACATATGTGTTAAATCCTGGCAGTTTCTAGCAATGGGGGTAGCATGGGAACCAGAAGTCAGATGACCAGATGTATGTGATGTCATTCTGTAATCTAAGACAAAAATTATGCTTAATCCTAAATGGGACTGAAGTTTCATGGCAGTCTGTTTTTTTTTTTTTTTGGAACTTGACAAAAAAGGATCCCTCATCTACTTCTTCCTCTTGCCTTGCTCTAGTGAGTGACCAGAGAATAGTAATTCTTTAGATCAGTCAGGAAAATATAGTGAGATTAATTAAGTACTGTTTTATGTCTGTATGAATCTATTCATCTGTGCTATTTTAATGTTTTCTGTGACTGAAACTCTGATGTTTATTGTAAATTAATATTTAGTATTTTCATGTTCTTTTATTATTTATTATTAAATATATTTAAACTTTTCATTGTGGCTGGTTCTTTAGAGAATATTTTAAACTTTGAGACTCTGTGGTCACTCCTGAAAGCCTTGCTGTTGGTCAAACTACCATTTGTATTAATATTAATTTCACTCAGTATAATTGGGTACCCTTGTAAGAGCTTTAGAGTATCTGCCTTTGGAGTGTCTGCTAATGTAACTACCTTATAGTCTGGGCAGAAGGGGGCATAGCTAGTAACTCTGTGCCAGTCTTTCTCGTGTGTGTGTGTGTGTGTGTGTGTGTGTGTGTGTGTGTGTGTGTGTGTGTGTGTGTGTGTGTGTGAAAATCAAATCTCAAAGAGTGTGCATGCCATCTGCTTCGAGCAGGGACATGAAGTACTGGTTTCACAGAGAGAGTGGTGGAGGACTTGGCTTGGACAGTTGGCTGAAGACTCAACTCTATAGCTGTGTCACTGGACAGTCTTATTGGGGATCTGGAGAGAGGGAGAGAGACTGAAAACCAGACCTGGACTGAATGTGTTCCCTGTGTGCTCTTAAGGGAAAGTGTGTTTGATGCAGAGAGTTGCATGTGGAAATACTGGCTACATATATCTTTGTTCCTAGTGAAAGTCCCTCTCTAGTGCCAGTGGTGGGGATTCAGGCTCCTTGATTACTGGCCCAGAGATGGGACATCAGAGAGACATCAATGCGATCCCTTTAAATAGTTACATTGGATTAAGCTTCCATACTAGCTATCTTCCACACAACTCATCACTGCACACAACCTAATTTATAAAACCAAATATTGTCCTTCTTTAAACAACATTCTCCAGCATTAAACATTACAAGAGAACTGTGCTCAGGAAATACATTTATTTATTTATTTTACTTAAGTTTGATGACTGGGGAAGTCCACTGGGCCAAGAAGAGCCCATTTTCAGTAGAAGCCCAGGGAGAAAAGCTCCACAATATTTGCAAGTTACATTTCACATGCTACAAAATGACATAGTTCATACAGCTAATTAAACATTTATAGATAAGTTCCATGATATTTGCAACTGGCTTGTCATAATATTACAAAAATGAAAAGACATAATTCAATACAGAAATTTCAACATTTACATAAAGTAAATATTTTTGTTATAAACTCAATTGTAGGTTTAACATTTCAAAATATATAGCTACTAGCCATTAGTAGGTTAGGAAAATATTATGCATGGAAAGGGTAATAGTATAATTGAGATTGGAGAGTATAGTACAATAGATATTATTGAGAAAATTAGTTTTTGGTAGGGGAGGGATTGTTTTGGGTGGGATGAAGTAATAGTTCAGGTAGTTGGATGAGTTAGTGCAAGGTGGAATGGGGAGGTTGGAGCATGGCAAGGGCATTCCCATTTGGAAGAAAGATGACAGAGTATCTGAGATTTGAAATTTGTATGGTTAGGTAGGTTGCAAAGGTGTGTGGGGAGAGAGTTCCACTGCTTAGCTAAGAAATGGGACAGCAGTAGATGGCCAGGAGGTCGTGTAGGTTTGTGGACATAATGTAGATTTTGTTTTTAGGATCTGAGTGAGCAGTTGAGAATGTAAGGTTTTTAAGGAAGTAGCGAGAGCTGGGCAGTTGGCAGGTGTAAAGATGAGCTTGTGGGCAATGGTGAGTTGTAGGTAACTGAGGTAGATGGGTAATTCAAGCCAGCTGAGGGTGAGGAGGGAGTGGCAGTGGTGGGATAAATTTTTTGAATTGGTTGCAAATTTGGAGATCTTGTAGAAGCAGGATTCAAGTTTGGATTGAAGCCAAGATGGAGATTGGTGAAAAGGGGGGGGGCAACATACATAAGGGAAGGGAGTAGGAAGGTGAATGCAAGAGTTTGATGGGTAGAGGGGCTTAGGAAGCGGTTGTGCCTGTAGAGGAGACTTAACTTTTGGTGAGTTTCCTTGATTGCAGAGTGGATGTGGGTGTCAAATTTTAGTTCTTCATCTATAATGATGCCAAGAAGCTTGGTGTTGGGAATGATTTCAAGAAGGGTGTTGTTTTGGCTCTGTATGATGAATGTGGATTTGTCAATGGAGTTTTTGGTAGGGAAAAAAATCATTAGTTTGGTTTTATTTGCATTGAGTGCCAGAAGATTACACTGCATCTAGGTTTCTGTTTTGGAGAAGGCTAGTTGGGTTTTTGCTAGGAGCTCGGAGGGGGAGAAGGATGAGCAGATGATTGTTGAGACATCTGCATACTGGATGATAGATGAGTCTGGAATAGATTGGTGAAAGTTGCTAATGAACAGGTTGAAGAGAAGACGGCCAAAAACAGAACCTTGTGGGACACCTGTGGGTGTGAGAACGAATGGGGGAGGTTGAAGTTTTCCACTGGATAACTTGCCGGCAGTTGGGCAAGTAGATGGAAAACCAGGTGATGGTGGTGGGAGAGAGGTGTAGGGTGGAGAGTTGGGATATAAGTAGAGTGTGTGAGATGGTGTCAAAGGCCTTTGACAGATCTAGGAGCAGCAGTCACAACAAGAAAACAATCAGTGAGAAGGATAGCAACCACACTAATTAAAAAAGAATAGACTATGGTATAAGCGAGTACGCTACTGGGGAATCCTATGAAGCAAGGGCAGAAAAGCTAACTCAAATGATGGTGCCTTTCTAAATCAGGGAAGTAGAATATAAAATAAATGCAAAGCTTTGGGAAACTGTATAAATGTGTTACAGTAAACAGGAGAATAAAATATAAGAATATAAAAGAAATGTGATATACAAGATAAATAAAATATAAGAATGAAAAAAATAAATGCAAAGCTGTTGAAAAATGTATATATTTGTTAGTGTACACAGCAGAAGAATCAGTAGGAGTATCACAGAGAGAAGATTATAACAGACCTAGACTGCTCACAGTCTGTTGATAAAAGAAGAACTTGCAGTGGCTTTTACTGGTTTGTACTGGGTTCTGCTCTCCATGTTCTTGTATGCAGGCAGTTGCTTCAGTTTTTTTTTTTATTTTGTTGGACCTTTGAATGTGTTTAAAAGACTGTAAGGAGAGAGAGAGAAAGAAAGATGTTAATATGAAGCCAGAAAAGGGGGTAAGTGAAATAAATAAGTGGAAATAAGAGACAGGCAGGGACATACCACAATTTAAGTAGTTCAGCTAAGCAGTACTTAATCAAATAAATTAATTAAGGAACAAGCAGTGATAATTAATAAGAAAGTCACCCTGTTCAGTAATATGAAATTCAGTCTATTGCCAACTTAACTGTGTCCTAATTTCTAGCAAATCTAAAACTACAGCTGGTGACTCATTTTACTCAAGTTATTTATTAACCCGTGGAACAACATAGCAATTGAACTCCGACAACTAGAACAACTGAAATCCCTTAAAGCCAGATTCAAACAATACTTGTCCAACTATTGGTTATGCTATTGCTCTGCATCAGGATAATCATACCACCTCATCATTCTAACTGTATATTCTTATAGCCATTCTCTTTTCTACTATAGCAATAACCCACACCTGGGTATGGGTAATGCTGGATTTACCCACGGTTGCCGTGGTTTGGTCACGAGGGCGAAGCTCGAGTGGCCAAACAAAGCCAACCGTGGGTAAATCCAGAATTACCCACACCCAGAAGTGGGTTATTGCTATTATACAATGACATTATTTAAGAAAAAAATAATTACTTTTCTTAAATAATGGCATTGTATAATGCCTCCTTGCTGCCCTTCCGCAGCTGTCTGGTATTCTGCGGCAGTTCTGATGTACTGCACATGCGTATGCCTATGCAGTAGATCTGAACTGTGGGCAAAAGCAACTGAGAAAGCAAGATCTCCATTGCTTTTAACAAACTGTTTTTGCTATGTTAAATGGGTTTAACATAGCGAGACAGCTTTAAAAAAAGCAATGGAGAATCTCAGTTGCTTTTTTTAATGCTGTCTTGGTATGCTAAACCCATTTAACATAGCAAGACAGTTTTGAAAAAAGCAACAGAGAAAGCAAGATCTCCATTGCTTTTTACAAACTGTTTTGCTATGTTAAATGGGTTTAACATAGCGAGACAGCTTTAAAAAAAGCAACGGAGAATCTCAGTTGCTTTTTTTAAAGCTGTCTCGGTATGTTAAACCCATTTAACATAGCGAGACAGTTTTGAAAAAAGCAACGGAGAAAGCAAGATCTGCATTGCTTTTTACAAACTGTCTCGCTACGTTAAAGGAGTTTAACATAGCAAGACAGCTATAAAAAAGCAACGGAGAATCTACAGTGTTAAAAAAGAGTTATAGTAATGGAGATTCCGCGCTGACCAACCATCAGCATGCGTTTTTTTATTAATGGGGGAGGGAGTTGTATAATTATGTAAATGTTTTGGAAAATATATGTGTGCTTTTGCCGCTTTGGCAAGTTTAAAAATTGTAATCACATGCTATGTTTTCAATATTTTATATCTTAATATGTAAAGATAGACATTTTCTCCCAGGGCCTCTGCTGAAACGTGTTTTTTTCTTTTTCCAACTCAACCTATCCCAAGAAAGACCCCCAAAAAGCTGAACATTGATCCATATCATTAAATAACTCAGAAGCCAAACTGTGTGACAAAATTGTAGCAAAAATAATTTAGCCACTGTTTGCCCTCTAATGCATCAGTATAGAGTGGGCTTTGATAAGTGGCAGTCAAGCACAAATAAGCTCATATCACTAATGGATGTATGAAGGAAAAATATAGGTTATTGAACCCAACAGCTGCAGTACTGACTTTGAGAAAACATTTGATTTGATAATGTGGAAATATTTATTATCCATGCTTTCTACATTGTTTTATTTTCTTCCCCTTTTTCACAGCCATTACAGCATTATATAATGAAACATATGGCACAGTATTGTCAGGGGAAGCAATTTCATATGTTTTTTTAATAATGTACAAGGCAGAGTTGCCCAGTATTCCCACCTCTTTTTTTTTTCTTTTCGCCAGTGACCTCTTGGCTCAATATATAATTTCTTCTGGGAATCTGTATGTCTTGAATCTTGAGGATATTAAATCTAGTATACTACTGTTCTGTAGATGTGTGCTTACTTTTAAGAAAACTGCATCTGTTTATATTTCAATTATTTCTGGTATGATGCACGTTATGCTTTTTATAGGCTTATGGTTAGTGGATATAAAGCAAATTTATTACATAATAATAAGGTTACATGAGACCTAGCATGTACTCTTCAATGTTTCTCAATTAAATGGTGCTCTTCTCTAAGTCATTAGGCACCAAGCTTCATCGCTCCGCAATCAATATATCATCTTAGAGAATGGGCAAACTGTAAAGCTTGACCCTGATTAGAGTAAGATCATTATCCAGCAGGGTGTTAATATACAGGTAATGCCTGGTTAAAAAAAAAAGTCTGCCACTTCACAGCAAATGGTCATATTCAAAAGCATAGTAAATATGAGCAGCTTACCAGGCATTAATTTATAATTAGCACATAATACATTCTGGTAGGACTAGTTGCATTGGTTACAAATTAAAGCCATATACAAGCGACTACAATAGCAATCAGAGAAGTAAATACTGGATGATTATTGTAGTTGAATAACTATAAGACACATAGTGCACAGTGAGTATAAATAACACATTTACATTTTATGAAAAGGTGTGTGGTGCCATTAAAGAGTTGAATCATAATGTGAAGACTTAATACAACATCTGTAGGTAACAGGTATACAGTACATAAAAAGCTGTAATGAGAGGTCAGCAACAGCACGGCTTTTCCATAAAGTACTACACATAGTGCATGTGGGTCATGGGGGGGGGGGGTGATCTCACTAACTATTCTGAAACAGTAGAACTTAAATGGATTCTGAGGCTACAGGCTGATAAACATCCTAGTATTAATGCTTGTGTCCCTTTAAAACCTGTATT
The DNA here is from genome assembly GCF_019279795.1 of Protopterus annectens. Lineage (NCBI taxonomy): Eukaryota > Metazoa > Chordata > Ceratodontiformes > Protopteridae > Protopterus > Protopterus annectens. The sequence goes on from NC_056745.1 coordinate 525,344,793, forward strand.
GAAAATGAGGAAATTGGTTTAATGAAGTGATGAATTAACATAGCTGATTGAACATCTAACTGTTTTTAAACTGAGCTGTGATTTTGTGTTTTTATGATCTGAAGAAGCATTGGTTTTACAACGTGAATGCACTTATCTGGTCCATTTTTACAAATAAATACTTTTACTGTGTGAAGCTATGGTGTTCCTGCCAATTTTTATGCTTTGGATTTTCGGTATTTATTTGGTAGTTACCTTTATCAGTGGCTGGGAGTTGGTTCTTGTGTTTGTCTTGGCTTTTCCATAAACACAATTATTTTTCAACGCAGAGCATACTTTCCTATCTATGGAATGATTCACATTCTACCATGTACAAATAATGACTCCGCTGTTTCTTTTCTTTTTTATTTTTTTTTATTTGGTTTTAACACAATAGATAAACAAATCAATTATAAAACAAACAACTATTTACATAGGTCTGCAGCTAATCAATACATCAAAGTTATACATATCAACAATTAATATTTTTCAAGCAATTCTTTAATTTAAGCCACGATTTATAACAATGTGTAATATCAGAAGTTCTCATATTTACAGTATGCAGTTCACTACTGCAAACAATTTTTGCCATACTAATAAATTCAACATTAGAGGGTTAACTTTACTTTTCCAGTTTTTAGTAATCACTTTTCTGGCTATAGCAAAACAGACCAAAGAAGAGGCACTTGGATTTTTGGAATTATCTCAGGAATTGGAGCATTACATAAAACTAAACATTTAGAAATATTATATCTATCTGACCATAGAGCTTGAATGAAGTTATTAATTTCTTTCCAAAATGGTGAGATTAGTTCACATTCATATACTATATGCATTCAATCAGCTATTTTAGAATCACATCTCCAGCATTTAATTGTATTTGATTTATACATAATTCTAATTATGTTAGGAGTGACAAAAGCTCTGTGTAAGAATTTCCAAGTGAACATTTTCCAGTATAATGAAGATGTGGTTTTAGCTGTAGATTTTAATATTATTTTCTTATATTCTTCAGAGAAGTCTTCATTATTAATTTTTGAGGAATAGTTCAAATAGGAATTGTCTAAATATATGAAATCTAACTTAAAAATTGTTTAAATTTTTAACAAATCTGATTTATTTTTCATTGCATTATTATTGATATTTATTACGAATTCCAATAATTTGGGGAACAATTTCTTATCTAGGTTAAATATCTTATTATCTCTGTGTTCACAAAATCTAAGTATTTGTAAAATTAAACAGTTTTCAGAATCTTGATTGTATTTGGATCTTAAATTTTCAACAGCATATATATCACTACCATTTAAGAAGTAATGCCAATAAATTAAGTTACTTTGTTGTTTCAATACAAGCATTTTGTTGAAGATACGAGTTTTTAAGCATTTATTTGTACATGCAATTGGAAATTGGTTAGACTATGTGAACTTTTGGAAAAAGGTAATGATGTTATTTAAATAGGAATTTGAGAAAAGGGTGCAATTCCATTTAAACATGCAAACAAATGTTGGGTAATTGGGTTTAAACTATTCCTGGCTCCACAAAGTCTGCTCTTCACTTTTTCCCTTAGAACTGCTCTATCTCTCTAATTAAACACCATATTCTCATTCTAAGGCCCCTCACTGGTCCAAATAAGCAATCTTACAAGTTAGCACTAATAAACCATAAGCACTACTTACTCTTATACTCTCTACGATTACCTTGTCCCCTATTGGTCCGTTTTACTTCAGTTCCCTATATTACTCTAGCATGTCTAAAGGTCAGTCAATGGTTTCCTCTCCAGTCCAGCTGGTGAATCTGGGAATTTTGAGGCAATATTACAACTGTCTCATGTACATGGACAACCCTCTCCTCCTCCAAACAGGTTCAAATATATGTGGCCAAACTGGAGGCTGAGCTCTCTCATCTCAAAACTGGTGTAACCAGTCAGGAGGAGAAGGTAACCTCACACAACACAATTCCAGTATCACATAGTCCCACCACAACAGCGAACCAAACACATAAAACACAAAACATACTGAGGCTCTAAATAAAAATCTACCTAAGCAACAGAGACCTCCAAAGCAGACATCCAAGCAAACGCTACCCCAAAGCAAAACACGACAACACATAGCACACAAAGTCAGTCAGTCACAGCCCTTAAGGCTGAATAACACACCTGATACTCTTGTAATAGGTGACTCTATTGTCAGACACCACCAGGCTGAATAAAGAGAAGGTCATAGTGAGCTGCCTGTAAGCACTCAGGTCACTCCAAAGTAAATACAAATATGACTCAGTCATTGTACATGCTGGCGTGAATGACCTGAGATACCTCCCTCGACTACATGAAAAGATACATAGAGGAGCTCTCTGAGCATGTAGCCCAGTGACCTTGAGCAGCATCTTACCCTCACCTAGAATGATGCCACAGTATAAAGACAAAATGATAGATTTTAACAATTGGCTAAAATTTTGGTGTCATTATCCAGTGTCTGTCAGCCTGGGATGACATGACGGCTTGCACCTGTCACCCCTGGGCTTTCAGATACTGGCAAAGGCTCTTGCAGGCAAGGCTCAAAAGTCAAACCCACCTCCATAGACAGCACAAGGAACAAGAAACTGCCAGAAGTCAAGATGCATGCACCTCCTCAGTATGGAGAACATCGATATCTGTGCAGTGACAGAAACCTGGTTCAAGGCTCCAGAGAGCACCCCAGCACTACCAGGTTATACCTCATATCATGCTTTTCAGCCCCAAAACCAGGGAGGGGGAGTTTCCATATTTATCACGGATATCCACACCTCCAGGTTAGTGGCATTGCGCAAAGTATCGGAGACCATCCATGTGCAACTGACAGTGGGCAAGACTGCTTTTCAGTTTATAGCATTCTACAGACCACCCTCTCAAAGTCAGGAATCCTCCTGAAAACATTGGAGAACATGAAGATCTCTCCGAACACCATTATATTGGGTGACTTCAACTACCCAAACATAGACTGGGAGCATTACTCAAGCCCCAGCACCTTAGCCCAAAGGTTCCTGGAATTTATAAACTTAAATGCTATGGAACAACTAGTCACCACTCCCACAAGAGGGGAAAACATACTAGACCTGATCATTACCAACATGGGGACTGTATATCCCTCATTGGTAAAATCAGACCATAAATTAATTTCACTGGCTATCCACATCCTGACTCCACCCCCAGCCCAGAAAACCACAGTGAAAAACTTCTCAAAAGCGAACTTCACACTTCTCATAACCGAAGTGGAATCCTTCAAGGCCCCAGGCCAGTGGAAACTATGGCCCAAACTGCAGAATCCTATAGGACATCTCCAGGAATGCATGGATCATGCTATCCCAAACAAAATCAAGACCCAATCATCCAAAGGCAGGCGTCTAGTCTGGTGGACCCCAGTCATAAATAAACTGTACAACAGAAGGAGGAAGCAACTACATGATAAATCTCTGATCAGTACTAGCAAAAAATTATGATCCCTCATAAAATCCTCCAAGGACAGCTTCGAGAGAAAAATTGCACAGGACACTAAAGACAATCATAAGGCTTTTTTCAGTTATGTTAGGAACCTGGGATGCAACTCCCAGACTTGTTCTGAGCTGATTCTAAATGACAAAAAATACACTGAACCCACAGACATCGCCAATATCCTGGCAGACAGGTTCAGTGCAAACGTCCCCCGCCCACCCAAAGAGCAAGTATCTATCGAATGCAGCCTCCCAAACATCTCTGATGCTCAGGTGAAGACCGCCTTCCTCTCCAAAAACACAGTTTCCATTGGACCAGATGGTGTCGGTCGGCGTCCCCCATGAACTCCAAGAAATAACTAATCCCTCAAGTAAAACTGCTGTACAATCTCAGCCTCACTACAGGATATGTGCCCAAAGAATGGTGTACAGCAACAGTGGTCCCACTACAAAGGTGGCACCTCTGGACCTGGAAACTATCTCCCATAAGCCTGACTAGCCTAGTCTGCAAGGCTATGGAGAGGATCATCATGGAACTCATAAACAAAGACATTGGGGACCTACAGACACTAGATCCTGCAGATTTGGCTCGTCAAGGGCAGATCCTGCCTTTGAACCTGGTGAAACAGTCACCAAGGCCATAGATGAAGGGAAGGTAGTCCACACAGCCTATCTGGACCTCAAAGGCATTTGACACAATACCCGGCATCATAGATAAGCTATCCAGCCTAAATATAAACCCCTATGTCACAAGATGGGTCGCAAACTGGCTCAAAGACAGAACCCACAGAGTCAGAGTTGCTGGAGCCATGCCAGACTCGTCCCACAAGGTTCTGTCTGGGACCTCTCTTTATTATTATTTTTTTTTTGAGGTACTGGCCAATGTGGGACTATGGCTCACCAAGTTCGCAGATGACTGCAAACTGGGCGCCATAATCGACTCTCCAGCTGACACAAACATCCTTCAAAACGGTCTCGCAGAGACAGATAACTCTAAATGCCAAAAGTACAGTCATACCCTTTGGCAAAACAATGTGCCCAGAACAATTACCACAAAGTAATTTGGGATCTGGGGACCCAAGTTGATAGCAATCTCTCCTTTGACAACCACATTGCCAGAGTTGTTAGAAAGACCTTCTACTTAGCCCACCTCATCATGAAAGGATGCACATCTAGATCAAGAGAGGTAATCGTGCCCCTTTATTCATCCCTCATCAGGCCCATCATAGAATACAATGCCCCCTTTGGGATGTACCTTACCGGACACCTGCAGCAATTAGAAAGACCTCAAAAGTACCTCACCAGGAGGATCAAGGGACTCAAACAGATGCTATATGCTGCTCGGTTAAAAAAACTCCAGCTCTACTCAGTTGCATACCCTACTGAGGGCGATCTATGCCTGACATATAAAGCTATGTCCAACCCAGAATTAATGGACATGCTCCACCTCAGTAAATCTAAATCCCTTAGAGCAGGGACTTGAACCTCAGCACAGAAATAAATAGAACATTCTGGAGGGACAGATTCATAACCCAGAGGCTCCCTTTGCTCTGGAATAAAATTCCAATTCATGTTAGGCAGAGCACCTCATTGACTCTCTTCAAGAAGAATCTTGATGAGTGGATGGGATCGTTTGGTTTTGGGGGATTACTCGTCGTCACTATATTACAGAGGCACAGTAAACTAAACTTTAAAAAGGGCACAGTATACTCAAATCAAGGGGTGGCGTAAGCCAAACACAGTCGGGCTAGGCTTATAAATGCCCCAGGGCAGACAGCCTAGTATAAACCTATGAAATATTTTATTAACCAGATAAAACGTTTAGGGCCTATTTGTTTATGACTGTCTGTGACATTTATTATTTTATATTTTGGCAACTAAGATTAAATGCCTCCATGTTACCCGGCATTAATGACAATATTTCCATAGCCATCTTAATAACATCTCTACTTATAAACCATTGCAAACAACTATGTATTGCCACCAACTATATTCACCCCAGTCACAACATCACACACAGAAGACTTCCTAGGATGGATAAACTACACTATCCCCCAAGAAACCATCATACTAGGTGATACTAACATCAACTGGCAAAACCTAACCTCCATCAGCATTAATCTCTATAGTTTCACACAACTTATCTCAGAGCCTACATGGGCATTAAACACCTGAGGTGAAGCTATACTGGATTGGATCTTATTATCCCACCCCAATACTACACCAATACTGGTAGCCTCCATGACACCCTAAGTGACCACCTACCTCCTTACACCCACAGAACCCATTTACACATCCCCAAACCTCACACATATAAATCAATCAGAAACCTTGCCCACTTTAACCATGAAACATTTATAACTACCCTACAAACGCACAACTGGTCCCCATTAAAAACACTGCCCTTAGATGAGGCTGTACAATACTTTAACTGCACCTTTCTGAACACACTAAACAGCCTAGCACCCCTTTGCATTAAACACTCAAAACCAAACCATGCCACCTAGTTGATAAAGCATACCAAACAAACCCTTATGTCCAGAGACAAAGCCTGGAAAACTTAGAAAAAAATGTAGGACCACAGAAAATGAACTAAATTACAAAAAAAACTTAGAAATGCCACAAAGAAACTTATCATAACTGACAAAAACCATACTTCTCCTCTAAACTCTCCTCCCAAAATACCAACCCAAAAGAATTCTGAAAATCAGTATCCTCTCTTTTGAATCCTGGTAACATCCAAAATCCTTCACCTGCACCCAACAAAAACCCTCACCAAATCTCCCAAATATTCAATAACCACTTTATTGATACCATCCAAAAATTAATCAAGGACTCACCCTCAAAAACAAATCCTACCCCTACCACTACCACTATAGACCCCCTATCCCCCTTAAATCACTCTCCACCTAACTCACCTTTTTCTTTCCAACCCGTGCCTACATCCCTTATTCAAAGATTTCTAACCAAATTAAAACCCTGCTCACTCTCAGCCGATAACCTACCATCAGAATACTTACAGCTAGCAGCCAAGGTGATTGCCTATCCAGTCAACACTCTTATCAATCACTCCATTACTGAATCATATGTCCCCCTACTATGGAAAAAATCCATAATTACCCCTCTTCACAATGGTGGTAATGCCCATGATCTATCAAACTACTGCCCCATTGCTATCCTCTCCCCACTATCAAAAATCCTAGAAAAATGCATTCAAACCCAACTACTAAATCACCTCATCAAAAACAACCTCTTATCTCCCACTCAGCATGGATTTCGCCCAGGCCATAGCACTACCTCAGCCCTACTTCCCTTTACTGACATATTGAACAAAGTTCTTGACATTGGCTTATCCACTTCTGTACTCCTGATTGACCTTTCAAGAGCTTTCAACACTGTATCTCACCCTAAGCTTTTACAACACCTACAGAAACTTGACTGCTCCCATACTGTAATAACCTGGTTTTCCTCCTACCTAAACAACAGACAACAATCAGTCAGATGGCAAAACCAACTATCTAATTTCTTAGAAAACAACACAAGTGTCCCACAAGGATCCATATTAGGACCAATACTTTTTAACATTTTCATTAATGATCTACATAAAGCCTCCCGGGACAGCATACTAATTCAGTATGCAGATGATTCAACTATCATCGCATCCTCACATGATTTCACTTCTTCTTCTTCTTTTGGCTTTTTCCTGGTTAGGGGTTGCCAAAGCGGATCACCTGTCCGCTCATGACTGGCAGTAGAGTTTTACAGTGTTGAGTTGCCAGCCCGGCACCCAACTTTCCACAGAAGGCACACACATGCACGAACTCACTCCTAGGGCCAATTTAGAGTGTCCAATCCACCTACAGCATGTCTTTGGGATGTGGGAGGAAACCAGAGAACCCAAAGGAAACCCATGCAACCACAGGGAGGACATGCAGACTCCACACAGAAGGCACCCCAGCCGAGGATCGAACCAAAGAACCTCTTGCTGTGAGGCGGCAATGCTAACCGCTGCACCACCATGGCCGCCCCCTCACATGATTTCACTAACCTCCAAACAATAACCCAAGATCCTTTCTCCTCTATAGAAAACTGGCTGAATGACTCTCAATTAATGCTTAACCCAAAAAAAACTATTCTCATCAAAACCTCCAACTACAGAATTCAAAATCCTCTCCCATAACAAAACAGTAATTGAACAGGTACAATTCACAAAACTACTAGGAATTACTACTGACAACAAACTCTCCTTTGAACAACATATATTGAACACGGTAAAGAAGACCAATTTCAAACTAGGTAAATTATACTGGCATAAACTATACCTTGATAAGCAAACTAGGAACAAACTAGCAAATACTTTGCTCATTCCATCTCTTATGTATGGTAGTCCCATTTTCACCAACCTCCGTACATCACTTAGTAGTAAGCTACAGCAATGCTACTATAAAATAGCAAAATTTACATCAAACTGGTCCACCCGCTCACACCACTGTACCACCCTCTCAAACTTATCCTGGCTAGAATTCCACCATTACCTCCAAATCACTCAACTCTCTATGGCCCATAAATTAATTTTGCAACCCAATAGCTGCCCTGCTCTCCAATCCATCTTACACACATATATCCCTACTTGATCCCTCCGCTCTTCTAAGAAAATCCTATTAAATGTAGCCAAACCCAGCAAGAGAGCAGGAGAATCCCTATATCCATACAACATCGCCAAACTATGGAATACCCTCCCCTCCAGCATTACCCAGCTAGACTCCCCAATGCCCTTTAAAACTGCACTAAACACCTACTTATTACAAAATCCAAGCTGTAAATGTAATATACAGTGTAAACCCCCTTTAATAGATAACCAACTAAACAAAAATCCTACCCTATAACACCTCTTATTTCATCTTTACTTAAGTAATAGGAGATCTTATTATTTGTCCATCACAAAATATATAATTTCTGTGTTGTAGTTGTTTTTTTAACTGTAATTTTGAAGCTTGCTGAATAATGTATGTAATATCTGCTTTGCAATTACATACTTTTCTGTAGTACTCACTTGTTTTGTTTCTGTTTTGTTTTAAAACTGTAGATCCTTATCTCCCTAGATCTGTAAGCTAACTGCATAAGTTTTGTTGTATTGTTAATTATGGAGCTCTTCTCCCTGGGCCTCCACTGAAAATGGGTCCAGTGCCCAGTGAACTTTCCCGGTCAACAAATGCCAATAAATAAATAAATATTTTTTTAAAAAGTAAGCTATGGAGTTTTATGGATTATAAGTTATACTGCAGAAAACAGCGTCTATGTACTTGGGAGAAGTATTTGGTCTGGTAGCAGGTTTTAAATTATTTTAAAATAATTTTAAATTAATTTTATACAATGTAGATTTTACAGTTTTGTTTTTTAATTGCTTTTAAGAGTATGCTGCTGATTGGAGCTGTCTCATAATGGTAAAACTTAATGATTTGTATTTTTACTTTTACTTATACTTTATGTGTATTCTTGTTTTTAATCATTATTTTTTGAGAAAGTACTAATTGTTTAATGAGTCACATGATTGTTATTGTGACCATTTAAAGACAGATTTTACTTAGTTGTAACGGTTCTGAAGGAGTTCCAGTTTTAAGGATGAAAGTGCTAGACCATTTTGTTTTTCCTTGTGGTATATATTAAAGTTCCAGAGAGTTGTGCAGTCTGAGATGCTTGTATTTTGTTTTACTTTTTGCCCTGAGATTAGCACCACCATGTGAGCCTTTTAGAGTTTCAAGTGTTTTCCTGTGGCTGCATGAAAACCATGCTGGTGTGTTTCACTAATTTTTTTTATGTATTTGTTTCCATTTTGATTCATAAGATGAATTTATCCACAATGCTATAACTTTTACAATTGTCGAATTAGCATGCAACTGAATATCAGGGAATCCTATTCCACTGTTATCCCAACCTTTACTGTCAAAGGAATCAAAGGAAACCTGGCTTATTAGGATGCCAAAAAAATTAAGTAGAATATTATTTATCTTCTTCATCATTTTTTTTTGGTGGAGATAGTACTAAAGATTGTAAGTAAATCAATATTTAGGGAGAATTACCAGCTTAATAAGCATTACTCTTTCTTCCATGGTAAAGAAGAATTTGTTCCTATTTGTAACTAAACGTAAAATTTTATCAACAACTTTTTGAAAGTTTGTTTGTATCATTTCTTTACTATTAGACATCATATTTATATTATGGTATTTCATTTGATTGCTATTCCAGTTGAAGTTAGAATATTTTTTGTATGATTTTTTTTAACTTTTTATTAATTAACAATGTGCTTGTTTTATTATGATTAAATCTTAAGTTCAAGATTTCTTTAAACTGACTCATAGAACTAATTAATATGTCCTAATGAATTTTCTACATTTCCTATTATTAGTAAAATATCATCAGCAAAGAGTTAAATCTTTAGTTTGAAATCTTTTTTTTTTATTTTGATAGCATTAATGTTCTTATTGAATCTAAAACTATTAGCAAAGAGTTCTATAGCAAATGCAAAAATTAAAGGTGATAATAGACATCCTTGTTTTCAGCCTTTTTGTAATTTAAAGGAATTAGAAAAAAAAATAACCTATTTAACAGAAACACAAGAGTAATTGTATAACTCAGAAAAATAATGCAAATAGCTCAAGTGAGACATTATGCACTTTAAGTATTTTAAAGTGGTACAGCCAATTAATTGAGTCAAAAGCCTTATCTAAATCGAGACTAATGGTAGAAAGTTATTTTTTATTTTTATTTGCATAGTCTACTAATGTATGGATTCTTGTTATATTATCCTGTACTTTTCTATTTAAAATAAACCCAGTTTGATCATTGTTAATTGGTTTAGGTAAAAGTAGATTAATTCTATTAGCTATGATGTACATGAGCATCCTATAGTCACATTTAAAAGAGAAATGGGTCTGTATGATGAAAACTTTGCAGGATCCTTGTCTTCTTTTAAAATAGGTGATATAAGGGAATATGTCCATGATGGGGGGGTACTTCAGCAGTTGTTTTAGTTTCTCTACGGACCTTATCTAATATTTTAACTACATAATCTGGTAGTATTTTTATATAGTTCTGGTATAAGACCATCTAACCCAGTGACTTCTTATTTTTTAACTTTTTATTTGATCATTTGTTTCTGTTAAATTGAATGGTCTATCATTTTTTTTATTTGTTCATGTATTTTATTACTTATATTTTCCCTTAGAAAATGTTCAACTATAACATAATTGTCTAGGTTATCTGTATTATTATTTATATTTTCATAAAATATTTTAAAGCCCTCAAGAATACCTTTATTACCGGTTCTTCTTTCTTTTTTATTATTTTTATGTGTTAGAATTTCTTTGATATTCACTTAATTCATTTTCTTTTATCTAAGAGCAAGTGTATGCAAGCTTAAAGGGTTTACTGAATATGCCTGAGGTTTAAGTTTTCCTAGGTTTATTGAAACTTTATGATTTAGAATTACAAAATATTTTGTATTTAATATTTTAAGTTCAGACTGACTGATAATGTCACTTGGTTTTAGATTTAAATTTATTGTCTATTTTGGCCTATAGTGTATTCAATTCTTTGTTCCATCCTCTTGTTTTACTAATATACTAGTTTGCAACTCTTCCATTTAAGTAATCTTTTGTGAATCCCACAGGGCAATGTCAGATACTTTACCATTCATGTTTATTTATAGGAACATTTTGATCTCTTTAACACACCAATCCTTGAATCCTTTTATGTTAGTAATGTACACTGCTAATCTACTGTGATGTATTAAATTATCAGTTTTTAAAATAATATTAAAGATTATAGTATTATGGTTTGATAATGCACATGAAACTATTGAACCACCTCTGATATGTGATAACAGATTGTTTGAAACAAAATGTTATCAATATTTCTTTGTGTTTCATATCTATATGAATAATGGGTAAATTGAAGTGAGTTTGTTTTCCTTAGCTCATACACATCATTTAAAGTCATTAGATTTAAAAAAATACTAAGTTTTTGGCTGAAGATCTGATTCTAAGCTTTCTTTCTGCAGTGGAATCTTTGTCTGATAAAACATCATTAAAATAATCAGCCATTATGGCTTCACATTTCATGTAATAGCTGTAATAGGCTATAGTTTAAGTAATTTTTTGTATCTTTAGCTCCAACCCCTGGAATCCAATAAGGGTTCACCAATGTATATAGTTTTCTGTTCCACTCAACTATAATAATGCTTGCCACACCATTTTTTATCAACATAAGTATCTTCTCCATTAGGAATTACTGGTAAGTTCTTCCATAAAATGAGGGTGCCTCTTCTTTTAGATCAAAAGTCAGAACCTACTAAAATGAAATAATTCTTTAATGAAAGTTTACTTATATCTTTATTAGGAAAATGTGTTTCCTGTAGAAATACTATTTGAGCTTTATGCAATTGCAAGTATTTGAACAGACTCTCCCTCTTTAATGGATTATACAGTCCATTAATATTAACAGATATGCATTTAAAATCAGACGTATATAAGAGAGAAAAAACACAGATATAATGAAACCATATTTATGTATAGAACTTATTGTATATTTTATATATAACAATATGAAATCTTCAGCTATGGGCAAAAGTTTTGAAACAAATAAAAAATTGCCTAATGATATAACCCTAAAACAGTCTACCGTGGAATAATGTATACCTAGTTTGTTGAAAAAGATGAACAAACTACCTCTCAAACTCTCCATTATACTAATAACAAATAGCTCATGCTTCTGATCATATTTTTAGTATCCATCATATTAAAAAAAGCCCATCAGTGAGTTATTATGAATAAGAAAAGTTAAACAGGTGTTCAGAAACTTTATTAAAAGATGACCAAACTGAATATCTCTATAATCACCCTGTAGCTTACATTATCTCCTTGGTCTACTATAGGGTGGAAGTCAGTTGTTATTGTCATATTTACTAATTTATAGGTTAGGTGATTTTATATTTTTTCTGTTTTATTTACCATGTGTAATGTTGTTTGTAGGATCATAAGTTGATAACTTAGTATCAGGTTAATTGTTGTTTTGGGCCATTCCAAGACCAGCCAATTACTCCATGTGAGAATCCAACTGTGTACTCTGTAACTATAAGGTGAACACCTTAACCATTATGCCAACCTCCCACCCTTGTAAACAAATCTATATTCTTTAACTATATACATATTTACTTATTCTGATCTCTATTTCTGCTTGTATACTATGTCTTGTACTATTACTATATTCCTAGGTTTTATATTTTAGTTATAATCCTAGTGTATAATATAATAGAACATTTATATTTACCATTATATATTTGATACTTTTTAATCTAATACTGCTGTTGGAATCAGTCCTATTTTTCCTCAGATGTTACGTCTAATAGTATCTGAACAAACATCTGAACAATCTTCCCTTTTAAGATTCAGACTTTCCATAATAAATTGATCTGAGATATTAAGCTTTGTTATCATTGAAAAGAAACAATAACAGAGAAACACAATCCTAAATTTTTTATCAGACGTTTCATTCTATAGATTAGTATATAAACTATCCTTTCGGTATACTGCAAGCAGTCAGAATTATTTAATAACTGACAGTGGTTTAAAATGCAATTCACTGTTTTTTGCTTATATCTAACTTGTATTCTTTGACATCTTAGCATATGATTCAAAATATTATGATTAATTACTTTTAGACAGGAAGGAGTAATCTGGACATTTCTTAGAATTTTCCAAATTCCCACAGCATCACAAAAGTGATCATGACTCTAAGCTGTTTCAAGATGTTTTTATGACAAGAGCTTGAAAATGAACACTCATTCCATTACAATTCTCACAAAAACACCCACAAATGAATCCAAGCCACCGCCACCTCCACACCACACATCAATCCCTTAAACCCCTTCAAACTGCCAAAAGAACAGCAAAAAAAAAATTTCAAAGTATCCCAACCATTAAAAAGCCATTGCGTTCAAAGAAATATTTAATGGTTCAGCAAGCACTATTTGAATGAGATGCTTAGTATAAAGCAGAGTCTCATTTTTAAAGGAGACATAGAATATAAACTTGCATTAGAAGAAAGACAGTTATGTGTGATCCAGGTTTAACTTGTAAAAGTGTGAATCTTACTCTAATTATTTGATATAATTCTGATAGTAACTTTTATATATCTAAAAATATATATATTTTTATAGTTTATTTATAACATAGCATATCTTTCCTGGGTGCTATTGCATATCAAATATACTATCAGTGGCACACTACTGGACCATTTTAAAAACCCTGAATGTAACTTAGCATGCCTCTTTAGTGTCATTTTTTGCATCTTGCATTATATTTAATAGTGCATTACTCAACTATGCCAATATATCAGAAAGTGTGCCACATAACATAAGTTTCATTATAGTAATAATTAGCTTTTAATGAAATGAATAGTTTAACCTTTTACACTCTAAATGAAAATAAGTGGCTTTAATTTCACATATAGCTAAAAGACTCAAACTATAACATTTTAAAAAGGGAACTAGTAACCATTTGAAGCAGGGAAAGAAATAAATACTGTACCTCTTAAAAAGTAATATTTAGCACATGTTCATAAGTATTCAGGCACTTCTTTAAATTAATAAGAATTCATAACCATGAAATACATTGATTTTAATTTGTCCTTCTGGAAGGTGAATCCTTATTTTTGCTGGAAACAAGATTTGTGCTTTAACATTGTTTTCCTTTAAGCTTTTAACAAGTGGCACACATGCTTTTCTCTTTGACATCACTAATATTGAATAGTTAGTTTCTTTAATTTTTAAATGGATAATTAGTCCATGCAGCTTTTAAGACTAAAACCTTTTCTTGGCTTCAGAAAAAAAACTTACAGTCACTGACCTTGGTGAAGGTGTTTTTATTTTTTAAAACATGAGTTAGAAAGTGGTCTATGTACCGTTTCAATCCGAAAGGAAAAGACTTCAGGCAGGTTTAAAGTTTTAGGCAGCCAGGTATTAAGGAATTGAATCATACTGTCTCCCTCTTCTTTTTCAGGAATCATGTAAATCCTGATGTTATTCCTTCTAGATCTGCTCTCTAAATCTTCTATTTTCCCTGGAATAAGTTATTTTGTTTCAGAAGAAATTCATTTTTATTCTCATTTCAAGTAATCTTCCATCAAAATCAGACATTTCCTCTTCTATACTCATAGGACTGTGCCCTTTTCAAGGTTTAGTTGAACCTGTCCCTCCAGCAAGTTCTATTTATTTCTGTGCTGAGGTTCACATGTCCATTGCATCTGTTTGAGACCCTTGATCCTCTTGGTGAGATACTTCTAATTGCTGCAGGTGTCGGGTAAGGTACATCCCAAAAGGGGCATTGTATTCTATGATGGGCCTGATGAGGGATGAATAAAGGGGCACTACAAGCGATCTGTAATAATTGTTTAAGAGATTCACTCAGGATTTCAACTTGTTTTTTTACATTGCCTTTTTTGCTTTCTAATTTATCTATCTTTACAGATAACTCACTGATGTTAATTAGCATAGCCTGTATGTCTTTCTTCATAGTACTGTCCTGTACACTGGGCTTCGAGTGCCTTATTCTGAGAAGATTAGTTCTTTCTAGTTCTTTTTTTTTTTTACAGAAAAAAAGCAATTAAAAGAGTTTCAAACACATTATTTTTTGTAGTAAATCTTTCAGCATACGCTCAACTATAAATCCATCAAGTTTTGAAATGTTCTATTTGAGTTATTTTTCAGTAAAAATCCTGTCAGAGATGTTAAAATAAAGCAGAGCTAAAAACAGTGCTGTTAACTGCTCTCCTTCTTTTCTTGGTTATTCCTCAGTGTACATAGTCCTGCCCTTCTTCTAGAACAATTTCACAAATCCAGTATAAGAACAGACACTGATGATTGGGTTACCATGATATAACAGTAGTACTTAATGCAAACAGAATGGCTTATGCTGAAGCACAATAGTGAATATTCTTTGTCAGTGATAGTGACAAAGATAAACAATACCTATATAATTCTTCATTTACAAATAACATCCAGTAGTGTAATAAGGGAAGAGTGTGTTGTAAATGACTGATGAAACACATAGAAAAGCTTCCAGCCTGAGTAATTTTAAAGTACACACCCTTCATGTTTTTCAGCATATGGTTTCACAAGGCTTTATTGAAGATGTCAAAGGCAACACAACTGCAAATTAGTATAGATAAGGTATCACAGTGTTAAGAAAGTACAGTTATGTAAGTAAATTTACCATAACAGTAGATGTTTGAATGATCACTGCTGTAGTAGCCAAAGCTATATCATTTATATCCTGCTAAGGATACAACAGCCAGCAAAAGCTTCAGGGTACCTTCCATGTGCCCAAACTCTTTAAAAGCTCAAGCCGAGTAGACTAAAAAACAGGTTAGGGCACCAAGCCTTTTGGAGATTTCATGCTAACTGACAGATGGAGACTGAGCCCTGTGAGGACACTGCTATGAAGAGAAAACAAATGTCCACACCCTGGCATAAAAAGTACACCAAAAAAAGAAGGGAGATGGAAGGAATGACTACTGCAGCAGTGATCATGCAAACATCTATCATCATGGTAAGATTACTTACACAACTGTATATGTTCATCATATTGATCATTGCTTCAGGAGCCTAAGCTATATGGGTAGATTATAGCTTAGAATAGCAGGGAGTTAGATGGGAAAGGGCTCAGGATCCCACGGAGAGCAGTCCAGGGAAGGTTTCAGGGTTCCGTGGAGAATGGTCCACGCAAAGACTGACCTAGACCCGAAGAAGTAATCTAGCTTGTAGTGCTGTGTAAAAGCATGCAGAGAGGATGAAGTTGTTGCTTCTAGAATACTTTTAGAATCTGGCTCTTTCTATAAAGCCATAGATGAAGCCAAGACCATGGTAGACTGGGCCTTGACCCTACCTAGAACAGTTTTGTTTAGGTGGTAATAATTAATATCCTAAGGAGGAGCCACCAGTTTTCCTGGAGGCATGTAGATCGTGAGACAATTGCCTGCAAGCTACAAAGCCGAAAGCAGAAGGCCGCAGCACCACTAAACTTTAGAGCGGTGCGGTCAAAAGAGAGGTACGCTGTAGGAATCCACATAGATGGTTAAAGTGCCAAATCGAGACGATCCCTAACGCAACTAAGCAGGCTGTTTCTCGACACTGGAAACAGCCATGCTAGACACGCGATCATCAGTATAAGTGAGAAAATCAGCCATACTAAACACACACACAGAAAAGCAGCTTGCCAGTAAAAGAGCACACACAGACAAATCCCCAAACACACCCCCCGGAGGACACCTTGATGTGGGAAGCTGCAAGACAGGAAAAGCCAAACAAGCTGCAACTGATAGATACAGTAGCACATGCGCAGTGTCAACAGAAAAAAGATGGTCACAGGCATGACTGCAATGTAAATAAAGTGTTCTGTTAGAGCCTCCCTAGTGCACACCACATACCTCTCACCCTCTTAATGCAAAACACCTGGACAAAGCTCGACAAATTGGGGGGACAAAGGCCCAATAATAGGGAAAAATGTTAACTATTGCTCTTATAAATGTAGAAAGGTGCTAGAGTAACAGGATTTGTTTTAACACTCATGTTCTGAAGGAGTCAAAGTTTGAAACTCATATTTCTCATCATTTAGTGACTTCAATCCTGAGATCATCCCAGTGATTTGCCAGGTAAAAAAAAGAGGAACAGGCCAAAAATATGATGAAAACATCTGGTCATTTTGTGAGACTCTGTACAGTTGAGAGGTATGATGTATGTAATAATTCAACAGACATAACAGTATTCCACAAGTAAATGAAAGCCAGCAGCACAACAGCGGGTTGTCCTGCAAGACAGAAATGAAAACAGGCATGCCTGAGTAAGACATATCCCTCAAATCCCAAGTGCATCAATAACATACTGTTACCACTGCTGTACTACTCTTTATACATGACATGCCCATAGCCAAGCCTACTGGTTCCATAGTTACGGCCAAACTGTGGCAGGTGTAAACATGACAACAACCTTGGCAATTAAAGACTACATAACTAACAGTACAGAAGCAACCACTGTAGAAGGGAATACTGACACATAGTGGAGGAAAAGTACATATGGGCCACACAGGAGTATAAACCCACCTCACTGTCCACAGCAGATCGTAGACTACCGAAGCAGTATGTGTGTAACATGGGGGTCACCAAACCTATCCGATGGTTGGTGCAGATGTGGTACACACGTATGCAGAGGCATGTAGGCAGAAAAGGGTGCTACACAGCGGAACATCCCTAAGTAATGTCTGCTTCTGAAACTGAGACTGGGCTCCACACCATGATTGCTCAGCATTAATTGTAGGGAATTAAATGGGACCTGTGCAGTAAATACAGAACCAGTGGTGTAAGCAAGCTGGATAGACTCCTACTGGACTACATTTACTTGTCAATTCCACGGCTGTGTGAATTGGATGTAGAGAATCCCTAGAAGGAAAGGTAGTAAGAGCAGGATGGTGTGTATACTGCTACAAAGGGGCATTGCAGCATACAGCACTTATTCAGAAGGGTACAACACAAGGTAGTGTACAGCATATTAACCATAGTCTGATAGTGGCATATACCTGAGTAGTATCTAAATACTGTTCCCTGTTACATTGGATGTGATGGATACTGAGAGGCCATCTACAAGTAGTGTTGCCATGATGGAATCTGTATATGAGTATAACCTAGGTCAACTTGGCAACAGATACTGGACAGTGCCCAGCAAACAAGGCAAACCAATGCTGGTAGTGTAGGGATACCTATACCATTTAGAGCATAAAATGCTCTCTAAATGGTACTGGGCATGTACTGCGCAGAGAATAAATGCCTGCAGAGGCCATGCTATCAATGTTCACCAGGATGAGGGGGAAGAACTGCAGAAATCACTTCCACACCAGCATGGCCCAGATGCAACTACTGCCCAAGTGGCTGTGCTGCGAGTGGAACTACAGCAGAGGGTGGTAAACAGCAATAGGCTCATAGGTTGGTACTGGGCTATCTGCCCGAAGGCATATATTAGCCCAGCCACATTTTGCAGTATTCACCGCCCCTTTAGTAGTTCCCTAGACCCTTGTACTAGCAGCTAGTACCCTTGGCCCCTATCTAGTAGTGCTGTTGGTGTGATCCCTGGTGTGAACTTTCTGTTACCCATCCACTCATCAAGGTTCCTCTTGAAGAGTGATAGTGAGGGGCTCTGTCTTATGTAGATCAGGACCCTGTTCCATAGCAAGGGAAGTCTCTGCGAAGGGAATCTATCCCTCCAGCATGTTCTATTCATTGTTGCATTGAGGTTTATATCCATAGAGCATGTAGCTCGAGTAAATTTGGTTTTGCTAAGATGGAGCATGTTCAACAATTCTGGGTTGGACATGGCTCTGTACGTTAGACAGAGATCGCCTCTGAGAAAGCAGTATGCAACAGAGAACAGTCTTAGCTTTTTCAATTGTGCTGCATAGGGCAACTGTTTGAGGCCAGTAATCCTCTTGGTTAGGTACCTTTGTGGTCTCTAGCTGCTGGAGATGTCTAGCCAGGTACATTCCAATTGGTGCATTGTACTCAATAATGGGTCTGATGAGGGAAGAGTAGAGGGGCACCATTACATCCTTAGATCTTGATGTGAACCCTTTCGTGATCAGATGGGTCACATAGAAGGATTTTCTAACCACTTTGGCAACATGGTTACCAAAGGAAAGCTGACTATCTACTTGGGTCCCTAGATCCCTTATTTCTTCTTCAGATTTCAGGGGATTACCTCCTATGTTGTAGTTTGTGGGTACTCTGTTTTTTCCAAAGGGGATTACTACGCATTTTTTTGCATTTAGCTTGAGACCATGGCTTTGACACCATGCATCAGTCTCATTTAGGCCCTTCTGGAGGATCTCCATGTCGGCCAGAGACTCTATTATAGCACCCAGTTTGCAGTCATTCGCAAACTTAGTCAGCCACAGCCCTTCCGTGCTTGCCTGTACTTCTGAGAAGTATATGCCAAACAGGAGGGGCCCCAGGACAGAGCCCTGAGGCACACCACTCATTACTGGTCTGGATTCGGACATAGATCCTGCTACACTTACTTTATGGGATCTGTCTGAGAGCCAGTTTGCGATCCATCTTGTGACATAAGGGTTTATGCCCAGGCTAGTTAGCTTATCAATAATACCTGAATGGGGAATGGTGTCAAATGCTTTAGCAAGGTCAAGGTAAGCCGTGTGTACCTCCTGTTCCTTATCTATAGCCTGAGTAACTGTCTCAAAGAAATCCACCAGGTTCAGGAGGCATGATCTGCCCTTGACGAAGCCAAACTGTGTGGGGTCCAGCGACTGGAGGTTCCCAATCTCTCCATTTATGAGTTCCATAATGATTTGCTCCATAGCCTTACAGATCAGATTGGTCAGGCTTATTGGTCAGTAGTTCCCAGGGTCAGTTGTGGCCCCACCCTTGTGTAGCAGGACCACCATTGCCGTGCGCCATTCTATGGGCACATATCCTGTGGAGAGACTGAGACTGAACAGGGTATTAAAATGCGGGGTTAATTCCTTTTGGAGCTCGTGTATGACACAGCCTGGGACACCATCTGGACCATGGAGGCAGTGTTTTTAGCTTTAGATAGAGCCTTGTTAACCAACGTATCAGTAATAATTGGACTTACACAATCCCCTGGAATGGTAATAGGCCCTGTAGGTGGTGAGGGGGGAATTTGCACTGAACCTGTCAGCCAAGATGTTGGCAATGTCAGAAGGGTCAGTGTATTTTGTTCCATTTTGTACTAGCTCAGAACAGACCTGAGCATTGCCATTTAGGTTTCTGACGTAGCCGTAGAAGGCCTTATGGTTATCCTTGGCATCCTTGGCAACTTTCTTTTCAAAATTAGCTTTAGTTGACTTGATGAGGGCCCTCAATTTCTTACTAATGCTGATCAGGGATGATTTTTCTACTTGAGATTTGGCCTTTTTTTGTATAAGTCTCCTCCTTTTATTGTAAAGTTTGCTTATGGCTGGGGTCCACCAGGCTGATTTCTTCTTGCTTGAGGAAGGAGTCTTGGTTTTATTTGGGATAGCACGGTCCATGCAATTCTGAAGATGCATATAGAGTGCCTTGGTGTAGGATTCCGCAACCTGGATATCATTATCCTTCTGCAAGGTAATAGTGAAGCTTTCCACTTCGGATGCAAGTAGTTTGAAGTTTGCTTTGGAAAGGTTTTTGACTATGGTTTCTTTGATTGGGGGAGGTGGAGGAGTGAGGATGTCCAGGGTTATCAGTTTGTGGTCGGATCTGACTGGGGGGGGGGTAATAACAGGTGTGGTACAATGGGTGCCCATATTTGTGATGATTAAATCCAATATGTTGTCCCCTCTAGTGGGGGAACATACTAGTTGTTCAAGGGCATCTGAATTTATAAATTCTATGAATCACTGAGCATAGGAGTTGGAACACTGGTAGTTCACCCAGTCTATACCAGGGTAGTTGAAATCACCCAAGATTATGGTGTTGGGTAGGACCTTTATATTTTCCAATGCCTCAAGGAATGCTGAGTGAGCATCTTGGGACATGGTGGAAGATCTATAACAGGCTACGACTTGAAATGTGGTTTTGCCTGCTGATAGTTGTGCATGGATGATCTGTGGGGCATCATGCTGCTCCACTAACCTGGAGATGTGGGTATCCTTGATGAATATGGATACACCTCCACCCTTTGTACTGCCATCCGGTGACTGAGGCCGGAAGGTATGATATGAATTGTAACCTGGTAGTGCTGGAGTGCTCTCTGGAGCCTTGAACCAGGTTTCTGTCACTGCACAAACATCAATTTTCTCCATACTGAGGAGAACCTCGAGTGCATGCATTTTGAGGTTGAGACTTCTGGCATTAAGTAGCATTACCCTTAGTTTTTGGTTACCTGTGCTGGTTACGGTGGTTGGTTTGTCCTTCGAGCCTTGCCTAAAAAAGGCACTATGGGGATGGCAAGAGCCTTGGCCAGTATTCGAAAGCCTAGGGGTGACAGGTGCAAACCATCTCTGGCAAAACAGCGAGGCTTGTCTATCATGTCATGATCTCTGGGGCATCATGCTGCACTACTAACCTGGAGATATCTGCCCAATGATCTGCCCAGTCTGATAAGGCAGTGTCCTTAGTACAGCCGATGACAATGTACTACAAGAGATGCATTGTAGTATCATCAGGCTATGGCAGAGGGCACATGCATCCAAGTCCACACCTCCGGCAACACTTGCAGATATTGATGTTAGCAGTACCCACTCTGTAGTGGCAGATTTATCCTATGCAGAAAGTCAGATATGTTTGGTAAAGATTCCTTGGTTCTGCTAACTACAGCACAAAATCTGGGAGATTTGTGCAGGTCAGACATCATACTTGGTGATGGCACCTTCCCAACATGAGCCGATGTTTGCCATCAACTGTATACTTTACATGGATCTATTGGCACCCCAACCTCAGCAAGGATTGTCCTCCTGGTGTATTGTCTAATGACATGGAAATCAGAGTCTGCATACAATACTATAGGGGAAATATGTACTTAAGGGTATGGCTGCAGATCAGGGATGCATCTTAACTCCACAGTACATTAAGACTGATTTTGAGAAGGCCGCAATCCATGCCAGCCAAACGGCATTCCCTAAGAGTATTCTGAAGTGGTGCCTATTCCATATTGCATAGATCATTTGGAGCCAAATCCAGCATCATCACCTTGTGGCCCTGTATGGTACGGACACTCCATTCTCAACAGCCATCCACAAGCTGTTTGAGCTGGCATTTCTACCAGTGGATGATGTTGTCCCTGCATTTCTGGACATTGCAGATCCCTTACCTGACTGTGCTAAGCATATAGGTATATTTCTGGACCATCATTATGTGCATGGCCATCCAAGGAAATATGCATCCAACTGTTCAGGACACCAACGGCTGCCATATTAATTACCTTTGAAGTTCTGGAATGTGTGTGATGTCTCTGACATGGACTTCCCATGGACCAATAAGCAGGTGGAGGCATGGCATCGTCAACTGAAAGTAGTACCTGGACAACCTACAGTGCAGCTTTTTGACTCTTTGTCTGTTCTACAACAGGAACAGAACCTGACAGATAACCGAAGGGAGTTACTTTTGAGGGGGATGCCTGTGACACCACGTAGGAATGCTATTGTTGTAAGGGAGCATTGCCTAAAACACATCTTGCAACATAAGTGTGACAACAGTAATGTGCAGAATTTCTTACAGGCTGTAGCACATTTCTACAAGTTGTGACTATATATGGTTCTAGTACACACCAAGCACTACACACATCACTTTATATGTTGTGTTAATAAAGGCTTTGCCCACAGTATGCAGATTTCACAGTACCACTTTCATGCCCTCTTGGCATCCAGTGACAACCACTTGTAGTACTGAAAGTGACACATGTCGGCTTTTGGGGGTGAGGGTTTGTGTCTGCCACCTATGGTTGGGGTGCAGGAGGATATTCTATTTCCACAGGGAATTGTCCACAGGCATTTGTCACTGCAGCTAAACTGCCAATCTGCCATGTGTCCACATCCAGCTGTCTCACAAGGGGATATCGCAAAGCCTAGGTGCTTGAATCCAAATTTATCTGCCCAGCAATGGAACAGTGTTAGCTGACTATTAATCCTCGGAAGCCAATGGAGGAGATCTCTACTCAGTGACAGGAAAGCTCTTAAGGGCAGCTTAGTGCCCGAATCATTTAGTCAGTTTAACCTGAGCTGTCTAATTGTTAAGGTGCATGGAAGATGCTCTAATGTTTTGGAAGCTGGCTAGCTGGCTGTTATATCATATGCAGGGTATAACACATATAGCTTAGGCTACTGAAGCAGTGAAAAATATGATGAGGCTATAACTGATGTTTTTTTTTCTTGCTTTTATTACAGCTTTCGAATAACAGTAGCTAGATAAAATGAGTCTAGCAGTTTGTGATCCTATGTTCTCCACAGAACATCATCAGTCTTGATCATGAATCTGAGCAACTGGGCATTTTGATTATGAATGCAAGTCCCAGTTTGGCTGACTCTAAAAGAAAAACTGTAGGTGAACTTTCCACTTATGACAAGTTGATTGGCTAAACCAAGAGTCTATTTGTGTGGAAGTTGATCTGTTTGCAGCTGCAGGTATATGGACGGTATTCATTTCAACTCATCAAAGGTAATTTTGAAAAATGGAAAAAAATAAAAAATTTGTTGAAACCACTTTCAACGAACAACTCAACATTTTTTTTTTGCAGAGGTTAAGTCCCTCTAACCAACTGTGAGGTCGCACAGCAGTGGAGAAAGAAACAAACTACATAGTCATAGAAGTAATTTTGGCAAACAGGACTCACTTTTTTGTGTTCACCGAAATTATATTTGATCACACCACATCCTCCCATATGGACAGTACTAGCTCCCATAAATACACAGTTTGCTTGCATATGCAGAACTGTCTCGTCTGTGTTTAACATCATGGTGAAATATTTCAAAGGAAGGCAGTGTTTTAATTTTCATAGTGGGAAAACAAATGCTAGATTTCTCTGCATCTTCAATTTAGATACAGATTCTGCTCTGTGAAATGCCAGAGACTCCAAATGCGTACCCCACCCAGTTCATAAGGACTGTGTAGTCAGGCACTGGGATGGTTAAAAGGAAGAAAAATATATATACTATATATATATATATATATATATATATATATATATATATATATATATATATATATATATAGGTTCAGAACAGCTGCATCCAAATGTAGATTAAATTCCTTCAACAGTACTGGTAATACCAGAAGATCCAGTTACAATGGAACTACCACCTGATCAGACATCCTTTGTAGGCAATTTTGGAATTTACATATATAAAATTTGTCATGTTATCCCATTATTATACTGGCTGATACCATAAATCATCCCTGGCACAGAAGCCTTTGACACTATCATTCTGAATAAAGAGACCATGTCCTACACTCTCTTCTGTTCCATAAAGACATATGTAGGATCCCATTCATACAGCTAGTAGAGGAACAAGATCCATATTCTTCATATTCACCATTAATTCCAGAAAATTTATAGAAGTTATGGCATAGACTGATTAAAGCAAAAAGGACAGCTACTTGCTGAGGTACTCTGAGGTAAAAGGAATGTCTAATGCTGCGAAGATTTATATACCATTAGAATTTGCAAATTAAGCACTATCAACCAAAGTAACTGGATGTGGTTAAAGATGAGATGACAAGAATAAACAGTGACATGTTGGGAATTACCAAACTAAAATTGACTAGAATGGGTTATTTTATATAGCATAATTATCTGATCTTCTATTGTGGGCAAGAATATTGCAGATAAAATAGAGAAACCCTTAAAGTTAACAAAAGGCTGTCAAAATCAGGGCTTTGTTATAATAAAAAAAATGACAGAATGACCTCAAATAAATGTCAATGCATGCTCTTCAATATTAGTGATACAAATTTATGCTCCAGCTACAGATGCTGAAGAGGAGGAAGTCAATTGGTTTTACGATAATCTTTAGCGCCTTCTGGAAATAACACCAAAAATTACATAACATTCATCACAAGTGAATAGAATACTATAGTAGGTAATCAAAGAACAATAGGAGTAACAGGCATGTTTTGTCTTGGAATATGAAATGATTCAGGATACAGACTAGCAAAATTCTGAGATCGTTCACTAGTAATATGAAGCTTTTTATTTTGTACATTAAGTGCTTTTATCTGCTCTCCCAAAACGAAAATGTGGAATTCTGACCTACATTGACCACTGTAGTGAGCAACCTTCCTTTTGAACAGCAACTCTCTTTCAACAGGCTAAGAAGCTGATTTACATGTGGATATCATGAGACAATCAATACCAAAACCTGACTGAATATTTACTCTGCCTCCAGAGTAGGGAGAGATTTATACATTCCAAATGAGTATTCAGAGAAAGTGAAGAACCAGTTTAAGGGACTAGACCTGATGGGCATACTTTCATTATACTGTCCAGGAGGTGGCAACAAAATATGTTTCAAATAGAAACTAGATTAAGAAAGCAATATAACTATCTGTGGAGACTTTGGAAGTAGCAGAAAAAAATCAGAGCAAAAGGCAAGTGAAATAGGAAAAATTAAGCTAAAGTAAATTCATTTTTAGAAAACAGCAAAACAAAATGTTGTTGTTGTCTTTCGGCTTTTCCCGGTTAGGGGTTGCCACAGCGGAACTCCGGCCCGCTAATGATTGACAGTAGATTTTGATGAACACCGAGGTGCCAGCTCGACGTTTAACCTTCAACGAAGGCATGCCCATTTATGCATGTCTTTCGAATGCCCACCCAACCGTGGGGAGGACATACAGACTCCACACAGAATGCACTCCAGCCGAGAATCAAACGGGAGAACCTCTTGCTGTGAGGCAACAATGCTACCGCTGTACCACTGCGGATGTCAAAACAGTAAAACAAGATAGTGAGACATATTTAAATAAATAGTCCAAAGAAATGGAAGAATCTAATTGATTGGAAAAGACAAGAGATCTCTTCAAGAAGACTGGTGATTTTAAGGAAAACTTCCACATAAAAAAGGCATGATAAAAAGCAAAGATGTGAGGGACTCACAGGAAGCAGAAAATATTAAGTAGTGGTGTCAGGAATATACAGAACTATATAAGAAGAACCATAACATCATTAATACATTCAATGATTTATCTTATGATCTGAAGTCAGACATCCTGTAAAGTTAAATGGGCCCTAGACAGTCCTGCTAATAACAAGACTGCAGGAAGTGATGCATTTCTAGCCGCAGTTTAAAGTCATAAAACATGAAAATGTTATGGTGTTGTTTAGAATCTGCCAGCAATTTTGGAAAATACAACAGTGGTCATTGGATTAGAAAAGGCCAGTTTATTTTTTTGTGGCCACCATACCCTATGGTTAATAGTAATTCCTTTTGCAGGAAGGTTGTTTGGCCTGTCAGGCATAACTTCAACACAGCAGCTGCTATTCAGATGGATGAATACCTTTAGTAAAACTTGAAATGGCTTATTTTTAAGTTTTCTGTTTTCCTTAGTTTTAATAAGTTTTGCCAGGTTGAAACATATCAACACAATGTAGAACATAATTTCTTTAAGATTAAATGTCTTTTGAAACTGCTTTAAAACCAATCTAGTGTTCAGGGAATGGTTTTGAAAATAAAAGTAACAGTAGAGTGCTGCTTCAGTGTAAAGCTAGTCAACAGTTGGCCTCCCTGGCTTAATACACATAAGACTGCTCACTTTATTCAAGATTTTTAGACAAAAAAGAAGTTATGTACCATAATGTTCTATCTGTGTTATTAATTTTTATTCTTCCTCAACAAGTGATACTTCTTGGGAACTGCTCTCATTTCTAGGACATTAATATGCATGTTGGCCTCTTCTGGGGGCCATGTGCCTTAGACTGTCTTTTACAAGAAGTGCCCACATGTTAAGGAATGAATGAAAATTGACATCAGATTTAATATATATAGCCTGGCAACTTACAGTCCTTTCCTCCAAATGCACACAGCAAGCAAATGCAGGTAATCATTAAAACATACTGCCATTAAAGACAAACATAATACAGGATAGTGATTTGAGTTTTTCAGTTCTCAGAGGAGTTTTATATCGTCACAAGAAGTATGGGCTCAAGTTTGCTATTTTTTGCTCTGAAAAACGGACTTCTACAAAGAAAGGTTCTGTAGAAAGCCAGAAAAATACTCTAAACTTCTCTAAAGTTGCATATGTATAAAATGTGTGTGCACATTTACCACTCAAAACAATTCAACAAAATAACTATAAATGCAAACATAAATACATAGCATACCAATGTCTAGTAACTCAGAGCAAAAAGGTGTAATGCCATTTTGAGAACTTGACTAAAAGGCTTTCACTTTCGCCTCTGGGGAGTGGGGTGCAGCTCTACCTGCATGCATGTAGGAGCCAGTTTCAGTCCTCTAGGCACTCCTCACTACTGATTAAGATAGACTGTGAGCCTCGAGTCCAGAGTGTGGGTTATATGACTCAACCAAAATATGTGGAAGAAAGGGAGACTGAGATATTAACAACAATGTCCTTGTATCAGTTGAGTAACATCTATGCCGTAGCTTTTAAATTCTTACTTCTAGAATTAGAAAGAAATCCAGCAATAATCACGAACTTTTCAAAATATTAGTACTATTAACCTGAGAAGCTGACAGAATATGAGAATGTGAATTAACATACATTTTATGAAGTAAAGGAAGTGTATAACTCTTAATTATTGTCATTATTTAAACATAATTCTACTATTAAACCACCAGTTTTAAGAGGGATTACAGTGGAATACCACAATGTACTGAATTAAAAATTCAGAGCTAAAATCAGGGATGCCCAGAAAAGTAATGACAGTTGAGTGGTATGACCAAAGCTGTAGAGAATGGATTAAAGTGAATTCCAGAAGCAAGTATAGTAATACATATATTGAAATAAGTGGTAGCAGTATAAAATGCAAACAAACAAGCTAAATAAATTAGCACAACAAAAACGTCCTTACTTCTGAAGGCCTCGTATCTAGAGTAGTACTTAGATGCAGGAAGTGATATGTTTCTAGTCTGAATTACAGGTTTCATGTCACCTAAAAAAATGTCTCTTTTGATGCTCCAGACTGCATCCAATTTAATTCCTGTGAATAGCAATAAATAAAAAAGTAAAGAAGTTGGTACTTATAATCAGAGGAAATTATGCATGCATATTGTTTGTGCTAGTCAGTGGAGGAATCTTAACTGGTACAAATGTGGTAAGGATGGGTAGTTCTGACTCATATGTACAACATTTACAGCTTAAACATCTGGTGTGCAAGATGGCAAAACTGAGTTTAAAGCACACTATCTAACTAGACAGCAACAATGATATAGTGGTTAGAATACCACAATGTACTGAATTAAAAAACATAAAAAATGTAGCCAATTAATTGTTACTGCAAAGTATGAAATAAAAATAGTCAACACTCAAGAAATTATTAAAAGTGTGGCAATTTGATAATGCTTAATAGTCTAGCTACCAATATATAGCCAAGCAGTTATCCCTTCCTGCCTTTGGAAAGTCCCAGATGTGGAAGATAAATCTTAATATCTTGTTCTGGACTCTAAATCTTTTCTGCCTTCTGCAGTGCTATCACTGGTAATTTAGGTGGTGTGTAAATTTTGATTCCCTTACTTTATTCACTGCCAGTTCTGTCACCTGTCAAACCCACTCTGACTAAAGATTAAGCTGGAAAATAAGATTTTTTGCTTGCATTTCTTCATTCCTTCAACCCCACTTCAGACTGGAATAGGTGAAAAATAAATTCCTATTCACTGCCGTCCTACACAGCATCTCTCCGGCTACCACTTCCTTTATATTCACATACTTTTTTGAATCTCGATTTCTCATACTCTTGGTATCTCTCACATGTGGATTTTATCCTTCACCTCAGTATACTCACATTATTTATTTTCTATTTTGCATTTTGTGACCATATCCATAATAAAATCCCCTTTCTTGATTCATTCCACTATTTCTTCCACTTCACACTCAGCCATGCTTCATTTTCCACCAACACACACACACACACACACACACACACACACACACACACACACACACACACACACACACATTATATTTTATATATGTATAGTTCCAGGAAAATTCTTTGCAGCTTCTCTTACATTTTCCATTCCCCTTCAATTTCCCTCATTAACACTGCATGACTCCTCTCTAACACATCTTAGCCATTTCAAACTCTCACTCCCGGTTCTAGCAGTCAAAAGGGACAATTATTCTCTCTGCATGTAAGCTTCTTTTTCTGTGCCATGCCTCTCTAAAGCTGTAATTTATTTATTTATTTATTTTGACATTTGTTGACTGGGTCTGACTGGACAGGTGCTCCTTTTCACCGGAGACCCGAGGAGAAAAGCTCCATATTTAAACATACATGATATAAACAGAGGAATACCATAAGTTCCAATACAGACTACTATCTATACACAACACAATATAATAATTTATACATTTGAAGCAAAATACAGAGAAACCTCAGACATTTTGAATATTCAGACAAAACATGAGGATAAACATGGTTATATTCATTACAGAAATATCACTTGACTGTTTATAGTGAGAAGTAATAACAACAATATTCAATGTAGAAATATGTAAGAAAAGAGAGTATAGAATATGTTAGAATATCAGAAACTAAGAACAAGTCAGATGTTCTATTTTGAGGAAATAGGTGGTAGGTGTATAAGAAATAAATGTGACTTGCTTACAGGTGATACAGAACAAAATCCTGGCCCACCCCCACTGTTCCACTGTCAGCTACCATAGACCATGATACTACTCCAAAGCTTTCACTGTCTCACATTACTGCCCATAGCATACACAGCAAATATGACTTATTTGAAGCATGGCTACGTGCCCGTAACCAAGACATCTTGGTAATAACTAATACATGGTTAAAACAGATGACTCTCCATGACTAGTATGCAAAACACATAGAAATAATCCAAGCATTCAAATTGCTGGTAGTCCACACATTCTGTGAAAAATAAACCCCAAAACGCTCTCTCTGTAGTAATTTCTTCCTACTCTCCTGCCATTGACTTCAACTAGATCACTACTGTATTAACTTTATGACTGTATAGTAAACTTGTAATTGTCTCAGCCTATCAGCCTTCTTCACATTACTATTTATTTACTTTATTTATGTTTTTTTTCTGGGTTAGTCTCACTAGGCCAGTACCCTCTTTTCATAGGAGACTCGAGGTGGCCTTCATACTGACTTGCTTTCCTATTTCATTCCCTTTCCAACTGGTTTCACAAAACAAATGTATCTTTCTTCACCAAAACTCTTCTTTCTGCAAACTTACCCAAAGGTATCAAAGAGTCCACTCACCCAAATCCCAATAAAGGTAACACATTTCTAAGTGATACTGCACCAATCAACATTCCAGTCATTGCAACTCCATCAATAATCTCCCTAACATCCACAGAGACCATTGACTAATACCATCATTTGGAAATTTATAAATAGATAACTAAAACCCTCTTATAGGCATACTTGGCCATATCTTAACTCTTGCCAAGGAAAATGACTTTAAACTTAGATTAAGGCTTTGTTGCTTGGACTCCTTTTTACAATGTTAAAAAATCCCACAGATACTCTTGTATACTTTTACAGAAGTCCTTATTCAAGATTCTTTATATCCTATTATAAATTCCAGTTTAATATGTGTCCCTGTTTCTCTCTCTCTCTCCCGATCTCAAACAATTCATAAACTGATGGGAGAAAGTATACGTCTTTGTAAGTTTGCAGTTAAAACCACCAAAACAAGCTACCTCATAAAATAACTCTATCCCAAATGGAAAGAAATAAAATCTATTCTTGGTCAAATTAAAACAGATATTACTAACATAAGTCTGAAAACGTATTTTACATTCTTCCAACATCCTCCTCTCCCCTCCCCTTCTTCTTACCTTCTAGTCTCTCCTATTTCTTTATACCTTTAACCTCTTCTCCCCTCATAATTTCTTGACTTCTCCATTTCTTTACATATTTTCCCAGCCTTCCCCTCAAAAATCTCTTTACCTTCCTGTCTCCTTACTCCCATATTCTTCCCATTCTAAGGAACAATATGCCTCATCAACATTCAGCTACGGCTGTTATCCACCAAATAATGTGATAGATTACTTTCCTTTCCCCACCAATAAATCCATCTTCAGCAACTGTACTGTTCATCCCAAGTATCATTAAAAAACATCTTTTCTTGTATTGCTGGTCTTCTAACACATATATTTAACTTCACCCTTATCAATAGCAACACCTTTATTGAATGGAAAACAGCTACAATTATTCCCTATCTGGATATTACAGTCATAATATCCTCCTACCACCTCTAGTGAAGAAACTAATGTACAAGCAAATTCCTGACCACTCATTCAGTTTTCATATACTCAGCAATGCAAAATATGGCCTTAGATCCTCCTTTAATACCATCTCTGTTCAATATTTGACTACAGACTTCAGCTTTGTACTTATACGGTCAAAGGACAACTCAAACATGCAATGTCTGTGGGCTTTAAATGTGCATGTTATCAATGACCACTCAATCCTCCTTCCTACGTAGGTGCATATTGGCTTTCCCCAGCCCTTACCCATTGTCATCATCATCACAAAGTCCCTTTTTCACATTTTCTACATAGAGTTTGGGTGTCATGTCAATTGCCACCATCTCTCTTGATTCAGTGCCACTCATCTACCTTCTTCGACAGTCATGCTTAACTGTCTCAGATATTTTGTTACACAGTCCCTCCATCTCTTTTCTGGATGCCCTCATTTCCTCTTGCCTTCTTCATATCTTTCACAAATCTTCTTCACCTGACAGTTTTCTGCTTTTTTTTGCACATGTGCCCAAACCACCATAATCTGTTCTCTTTCACCTTCACTACAATTTGGAGCTACTTTGGTTTTTGCTCTGATGTCCTCATTTCTTCATCTGTCCAACAGCGTTCATCCTACCACAGATCTAAGGCACTCCATCTCCAACACATCTCACTTTTTCAACTACTCTGTCTTAACCACCCAGGTTTCTGTACTGTACAGTAATACTGGTCACACCACAGTTTTGTACAACTTACTTTTCAGCTTCCTTGCATTCTTCTGTCATACATTACACCTGACACACTGTGCCGGTTGGCTGCAGTCCCTCTGACTTTAGCTTTGACCTTCTCATTCAGAGTTCCCTTCTCCTCAACTACCCCTCACAGATACTTGAAGCTGTTAACCTGCTCCACTATTTTCCCTTCTAAATCAGTTATTGGCTTCTTCTGATTTCCTTTATTTTGCTTCCATCACAACTATCTTTTCTGTACTCAATTTCATCCACTGTACTTTCAGTTTTGTATTCCATCCCACTATCCTTTGCTTAAGTTCTAACTCAGAGTCTGCCTGTAATGCCACATAATCTGCAGCCCTTACTCAAGTGGTTTTATTTCTATCTTACTGCAATATTTTAGTACAGTACATACCGCTCTTCTGTGATTCCATCCTCTAACATCTGAGGTACCTCAAGGTCCCATCTTTGTCCCATACTCATTTTCCTGACTGTCAATCACCCTCCTCTGACTTAAACCTTAGAACCATATTTATGCACAGAATCTAATTTTTTTAGAAGAAGGTAAAGACCGTAACCATATCCAACCCACTTTACAAAACCAACTTATCAACTTCAGTCTTTGACTACACAAAAACAAGCCCTTACTAAATACAATTACATCATGTTCTTGGTCATCCTACAATGATGTCTGCTAACTCACCAATTCATATAAATGAACTCTGGGGGAATAACATTTCTCTGACATATTCTTCTACTGATGTACTTTTATACCCATCCTTAACCTTCTATCAGCAAGCTGAAACCACACTTTCAAAGGTCGGCTCACATCTTGGTTGCTGTTACAAAACTATCAACCATTTCAGCTATGATTCTTGGTATGCCATAGCCATATCTCTTTTGTCTGTCTATTTTAGAATTTGCTCTTCATCCTTCTTCTTTCTACAGCTCATATAGCACACCCAGTTTACAAAATATCCAAAACAAAACCTGCAAGTTTAGCAACCTGTCTGACCTATTTTGCCAAAACGGTTTACTCTTATTTTCCACTAAACTTTACTTATTATAGATACAACCTTCCTCTCTGCCATTAACTATTACAAATTTCTAAATTTAGATTAGTGTTTCCCACCTTGCCTATAAACTAAGCATTAACTCTATTTAATATGTGTTAGGACGGACAAGAGTGTGTGAATGCATCAACTGTGTGAGCTTATCTATTCCAGCATTTTTGTGATATCTCCATTTACATGGCTGCAAACATCCACTTTGTCAGGCTTGGTCCACACATCTTGCTCTAAGGAGTTCTGTGTATACCTCTGGACTTTGTCAGGCTTGGTCCACACATCTTGCACTAAGGAGTTCTGTGTATACCTCTGGACTGACCAGATTGTGTCAGACTGTCCATGTTTACTGGTCATATCTCTGCTGTATTCCACAGGATCATTACTATGATTTGTGTGGTACTTCACAATGATGATCTTACAATGTCTGTCAGTAACTGATGGTGTACATCAGTATCAGAAGTGACTTCCTACACAACATGTCTGTTGACACAACCCATGGTACTGTAGCAACATTCTACATTTATACCTGCAATACTTACATTACATTCCCTTGCACTAAGAGGTTGTAACTACTGGTGCAGAGGTATGACTCCACTACATGTTAGGGGCATATGTCCCAGCAGTGTGTAAGTACTCATACCAGTAACTGTTTAATAATGTCCAGCCTGTGTATATGATGGATAGGTATGGCTAAATATTTCTCTATTTCTCTTACAGCTGCAGCTGAGTGGGCTGTGAATCAGGAAGCCCATGGTAGTAGGTTGCAAAGGCTACATTGCGAGGCTGGTGAGTAACAATCCTGCTTGTAGCAGTCATACCAAATAAATATAAAGTAGTAGAAAGTCACCTGGCAGTATAAAAACTGTGTATGGGTTGTACTGAATAAACTAGACAATATGACAGTAATAGTCCCATATAGGTCAAATTTAAATAAAACTGTAACTGCCTGGCAATAAAGCTCTAATACCTGGACTGGTTGTATTTACTCTGGTATTGCGTGGCATTTATTGTTGCATTCTCTGAATAGTAATGTGCTAACCACTTTTACCCACACTGTGCTACATAAAAAAAATGTCTAGGAATGTCTGTATAAGACTGTTGTAAGTACAAGATCAGATTGTACAACCAAAAGAGACTTAGAAAGCACTGAAGAGATAGACAGCAATATCTAAATAGCACAATCTGATGAAACTTAAATTGTATTTTTAGCAGACACAGCCATGGTTCAAATCCTGGGAGTGGTAGTAAGCTGTATGCATAATCATACCTCTCAGCTGTACAGTTTTTTTTCAGAATGTCCAGATAATTGGCTCATATTTTCTGCCTGTTCCTCTGTTTCCCTGGCAAATCAGTGGGATGATCTTAGATTTGTAGTCACTAAATAATGACATACATTTGATTTTCAGACCACAAAACCTTCAGAAAATGTATATTAAAGCAAATCCTGTCACTCTAGCAACATTCCAAGTTTATGAGAGCAATATTCAAAACTTAAACTTTATCACATTTATAGAAAAAAAATATTTGTTGTGTTATTTTATTTGTACCCTTCAGAACATCCCTGCTAATGCTGAACCTGTTATTCTATCAACTTCCTGCTTTGTGGGACGATTGTCCCTTTTGGCTTTGTCCATATTCCTTACTCTGACGGGTTGGGAGGTGCGCACTATGTGCTTATGCTGCATGTGTTATTCTAACATTTGTCTTGGTAGGGATGATTGTCCCTTATGGTCCCTTTTACCAGATTTGTTATCCTGATGGGTTGGGGGTGTTATGAGTGTTTTCGCTTGTTTTAAATTGCTGAAAGGCAATTCTGGAGTGCAGGGGGCATGTATATTGTGACAGCTCTGCTCTCACACACATCCCCTGCACTCATTCATGGAACTATGTCTGTTTAAGAGCATGGCAGCAAGCCTTCATACATATGCATAGCGAGCTGCCATGCTGAACAGGAATGGTCCCTGCTGTGCAGGAATAACTTATTCTTGCATGGCTGCTTGATGAATCCCAGGGATAATGTATTGTAATACATCTGTTCGATAAAATGTAAAAATCCATAAGGCAATAACAGTGGTGAACAGCAGAACATGTTTTTGAATTTGGTGGACTGCACATTATGCCTTCTACACTATAAAGTTCTTACCTTGTACAATCTTAAGAAAAAAAGGAATACATGATTTCAATGGAAAATTTAGTATTCTTCATCTTCTGAGATTGTATGACCTCTAAATTAAAATATACTGGTAGATAAAAGTGAGGGGATTTGCCCCATGTAAAAATACGGTATTAGTATTAATACATATGTGATTCTTATGGTTGTTATACTAAAAGCAATTGACTAGAGTGGCAAATGAAATAAAATAGCACTACTGTAAAGCAGTTTGTGATTGATTTATTTATTTAAAATGTATTGCTTATCACAAAGCATGTACAATAAAAATGACTACAATAAGAAAAAATAAAACAAACAATTCTGAGTCAACATGAAGATGAATTCGCTAAACTGAAAAAGATAATAACCATATTAAAATTGAGAATAATGAAGAAACTGAAAACTGGAATAAATTCCTCTACCAGGCCCATAAAAGACTCTCACAAATAGATAGAATCTCAAGGCCCTCCAAATGGTAAGAGTCTACCTCACATGCCCAAATCCTGGACAGTTGCCTGTTCCAGAGGATGGGAACACGATAAGAAAATGACACTCTTCCTTTTCTTTAAACCATGCAGTCTACATGATCTTTACAACTACGTCCTCAAAATGGCTAGCAGCCCTGAACCAGATGATGAAATTATTCTAGGTGGGATATAAGGTCCCAACAGCTTTTTCAGATAGGACACAGATCATGCAAGGTATAGAAAGTACAGTTGTATATGTAAACTTACCATAAAAGTAACTAAATAGGTTATATCCTGCATAGGATATAACAGAAAGCTTTCAAAGCTTTAGGGCACCTTTCTTATGCCCAAACTGTTAGCTCAAGCTGAGTTGACTGAAAAGACTAGTTTGGGTACCAAGCCCTTCAGAGCTTTCATACCAACTGACAGAATGAGGCTAAGGCCTGAGAGGACATTGTTAGGAAAAGCAAAAATACATGTCCATACCTTGGCATAAAAAAAAACAAAAAAAAAAAAACAAGTGGGATGAAGGGAGATTTTACTGCAGCAGTGATCGTTCGAACACCTATTATTATGGTAAGTCTACTTACACAACTGTACAATGTTCTTTGCATCTATGGATGGTGCAGTGTTGCAGCAGTTAACATTGTCACCTCCCAGCAAGAGGTTCTCCGATTTGATTCTCAGCTGGGGTGCCTTCTGTGTGGAGTTTGCATGATCTCCCTGTGTTTGCGTGGGTTTCCTCAGGGTACTCCTGTTACCTCCCACATTCTAAAGACATGCATCTGGAGCATTTCTCCCTGAGCCTACATTGAAAATAGGCTCTGTCTTAGTCGTACTTTAAGTATTAAATAAATAAATAATAAATAATTTATCACTGCTGCATTAGATTAAGTTATATAGACTGATTACCATAGCTTAGAACAACTGGGAGGTGGCAAGGGAAAGGTCCAGGAGTCACTGGAGAATGGCCCTTACAAAGCCTGTCCTTGACCTAGAGTAGGAATCTAATTTATAGTGCTTTGTAAAAGTACAGACAGAGGAATAATAACAGCTTCTAGATTTTTTTTAGTGTCCATCCTTTTCCAAATACCCATAAAAGAAGATGAAGCATAGGCCCTGGTACAGTAGGCCTTGACCCTGCCTGGAATATTTTTGCTGTGGCGAGTATAGCAAAAGGTAATACCCTTAGACAACAACTTGGAAATAGTCCACTTTGACAGAGGTTGTCCCTTCTTCTTACTATCACAACAAATGAACAATTTATCCAAAGAACTGGAAGATTTAGTTCTAACAAGAAAGTACCAGAATTATTTGTGGACATCTAAGGTATGGCGCATCTTTTCTTCCTCATTTTTGGGTTCAAGAAAGAAAACAGGGAGATGGATAGTTTGGCTTAAAGTAAACTTGGATAACACTTCCTTCTTTTATGCCTGATTAGTTTTCAAAGAAACTTTATCCCTGTAAAAAATGAGAAAAAGTTGACTTACCGTAACAGATTGTGACTCATATACAATCCTTGCAGAGGTCAGAGCAATCGGTAAAACTGTTTTCCATGTTAAGAACCTTATGTCATCCAGGTTACCTGGTTCAAATGGAGGAAGTGTTAGCTTCTCTAACACGAAATATGATGCTAAGGAAAGATCACTGGTTTTCTTTGACGTCTTTTAGGCAGAACCCTTTTCAAAAAGCATTTTGACATGAGAATGCATTTAAAGAGGAGGATCCATGGGCAGACATGCTGAAATGGCCAATAAATTACCCTTGACAGAGGAGTAAGAAAGGCCATAGGACAGCAACTCACACAGCTATTGTAAAACCAGAGAATTATGAGCTGCTGGTTATGTTGCTGTCACCAACTATTTCGTAACATATGATTTTCTAGCAGCAGGCTTTCTTGCCTCAGTTAGTACCTGCTGCACATCTTCAGAAACATTTGCCTACAGTGAGTTAAGATCTCTGTCATTCAGGTAGTGAACTGAAGTTGATTCTTGTTAGGGCGTATCTAGCACCCCTGCTCTTTTGTGAGTAGATGCAGTCGGGGAGGAGGCTTGTGGTAATTGTCACTGATAATTTCCAAAAGAAGGGAGAACCACGGTTGCCTGTGTCAGAAGGGAGTCACCACAATGATCTTGAGGGATTCCTTCTGAATTTTCAGAAGTACCCTTGATATTAATGGAAAGGGTGCAAAAGACTAATGAACTCCTGTCTAATGAAAAGAAAAGAAAAGAAAAGGCAGCTGTCTTGCTGGCATTCTTGCATGGAGTCCTGCAGCAGAATCTTGCAAACTAGATTGTTCAAAGAGGAAGCAAAGAAGACTACTTCAGGAATTCCCCCACAGATGGATAAAATCTTGGAAGATCCCTGATTTAATTTCCATTTGTGAGAGTCTGCCCTGGTCCTGCTCAGCTTCTCAGCCACACAGTTTTACTCTGATGGAATGTGGAATGCCTATAGAGAAAGCTTGTGCTGTAAATTTCTATCCCAGGCTAAAATAGCTAGTCTGCAGAGAGGGTGCAGCCTATTTCTCCCACGCTGGTTGATGTTCCACATGACTGTGATATTGTCTATAACAACCTGAAGAGGTCTCAGGAGACCAAAAATGATTTAGAGAGTTGAGTGCATTGATCCAGGCAAGCATCTCTTTTATATTTATGTGCCTGCATCTGTCCTTGCTGTCCCATAAATCTTGCACTTTTATCACTCCTGATACTGCTCCCCAAGCAAAGTCTGAGGTGTCTGTATTGACTGACTGCTTTGGAGCAGGGAGGAAGAAGGGGACACCTGGATTTAGGGATATATGTTGTTTCCAAAAAGTAACTTCTTTTCTGACAAACTCCAGCACAAGAATCTAAAAAGAGAAGAGTTGTTGAAGCTGAGACCAAAGAGCCTTCAGATACCACTGTATCTTTCTCATGAGGAGTCTTGCCAAGGGTATAATAAGAATCATAGAAGTCATGAGACCCAAAATCCTAAGGTATTCACTTGCATGAAAAGAAGGCTAAGAGAAAAATCATAGAAATTGCTTTAGATATAGATCTATTTTTTCCTGTGGAAGAAAAGCTCTTTGAACTGTGTTGTATAGTTGACATCTCAAAAACACAATCCTGTGAGGAGTCTAGAAAGAGTTTTGAATGCTCTCAGAATACCAGCTTGTGTAAGGCATCTATCACCCAAGAAAGAGCTTCCTGACAATTTGAAAATGACTGCAAAGATGTGTAAATCATCTTAATATGGAAAATATGGATACCATGTAGCCTGCAATGAGCTATGACTGGAACTAGACATTTTGTGAATGCTCTTGGTGCAGTAGCTAGTCCAAAGGGTAAGCTAGAGAACTGATAATGTGATCCAGACACACAGAACCTTAAGAAACAACTGAAGTCTGGATAAATAAGAATGTGATAAGCATCTTTTAAATCTAATGTTACAAGGAAACAAGAAGAGGTAACAGGTTGCAAAGATACATCATTTTGAATTTTGGCACTATCACAAACAGGTTTAGGAAAGAAAAATACATCACTAGTCTCCAAGCAATTTCTTCCTTGGCACTAAAAAACATCCTTAAACAAAAACTCTTTCCGATCTGGGAAGGGACAACTGGTTCTTTCACTCTCTGGGACAGCATATGATGAAGGATAGGTGAAAACAAGAAAGCCTGGTCTGGAGGATGAGGAATAACCCCCATAGAAAGGAAGAATTTAATCCCACTGCCATGCATAACCTTGACAAATGCTCCGGACCCATTTGTCTGAAACCATTCACTGGCAAAAAGAAAAATAGAGATTAAGACTTTCTGAAAAA
The DNA here is from genome assembly GCF_019279795.1 of Protopterus annectens. Lineage (NCBI taxonomy): Eukaryota > Metazoa > Chordata > Ceratodontiformes > Protopteridae > Protopterus > Protopterus annectens. Next base: position 525,384,445 of record NC_056745.1, read on the forward strand.
AAGGGTGGTGCTGTCAGGGAAGGAGGGGAGGAATAAAGTCTCTTAAATAGTCATTCTGACTTATTGGACTGTCCTTGGTTTTGGAAGATTTCAAGATTCTTCTTGGAACTCTCTTGCCATTTTTCCTTAAACATCTATTCACATCTGTATTTTGTTTCAAATATTTATTTTGTTTCTTAGCAAAACTGGATGAGGAGTTAGAGAAAAGGGGGGCTAATAATCTTAGACACTCTCTGTATCAGTTTACCCCTTTCATCACACATTTTGATCACTTCTGCCTCAGTGGGACAAAAAAAAAAGAAGTTATGTACTCTCCATAATGTTCCATTTGTATTGTCAATTTTCATTTCTCTTCACGTATGGGTTCAGATTTAATCCGTTGGCACTGACTCAGCTTTAGAGTAGCTTGTGGCAACCAAAAAACTTTCGGTCACCCCCCCTTTCCCAAAATGCATCCCTCCCTATTACCTCAGATCTTGTTTGCTAAAGCTATCTTATGTAGGAGTATATAAGGAGAAGTTCATATAAAAATGACCACAGTGAGTCCATTTCTGGAGTATGGAGAAATACAGCCAATCCACTAATATTGAACTTCCCGCCCTACCAGGAGCAAATGATTGGGGCTTGGAGGGAGAGGATGTGAGGGGAAAAGAAAATCGACACTACAGATGGAACACTGTGCAGTGTACATAACTTTTTTATCTGATATTGTCAATTTTCATTGCATCCTCACATATGGGATAGAATCCCCAGCTACCTTTATCTTGGGTGGACTCATGGAAAGATGTTCTTCAGAACCATTGAACCAAAGAAGGCCCTTCCCCTGAAGACCAAATCCAATTTGTAATGTGTGATAAAGGTATTATGGTTAGCCCATGTGGCCACTGCATAAATGTTGTCCATGGATGCATTAGCCTGAAAAACTGCTGAAGTGGCCAGGGCTATGGTAGAGTGAGCTTGAACAGGTCTGGGAAGATTTATACCTTGATTGATACAGATGAAGGGAATGCAATCAGAGAGCCATTTTGCTAGATCAACTTTGATACTGGAAGGCCTTTCCTACGGCCTGCAAAGGAAATAAAGAATTGATTTGCCTTCCTAAAATCTTTTGTCCTGTGGAGATAAAAATGTAATTACCTATGGACAGCCATCAAATAAATTACATATTCCCCTTTATTACTGAAGTTAGAAAAGAAGACATGTAAGTTAATGGTTTGATTGATACTGGATTCTGAAACAACCTTGGGTAAAAAGCAGGGACTGGTGCTCAAGGAAACTCTGTCTTTATGGTAAATCAGGTACAGTGTTTGGGAAGATAAAGCCTGAATCTCTGATATTCTTCTAGCAGATGTAATGGCTACTAGAAAGATTGACTTCCAAGATAAAAAAATATATATCACATGTAGCTGTGGGTTCAAAAGAGGGCTGAACAATAAAACATAGAACTAAGTTTAGGTCCCATGGATGGGAGGGGTTCTTATAAGGTGGTCTTAGCAAAAAGGTCCCTTTCAGAAAGGTTTTGCAGATTTTGTGGAAAATCAGTGACAAGTTACCCTTCCCAGCATGGAAATCAGAGATTGCTGCTAACTGCATTTTAATTGTAGAGGTAGCTACTCCATTATCAAATAGATGAGCCCAAAACACCACAATAGAGTAGATGGGTGCTGTGAAGGGATCAATGTCATGCTGTTGAGCCCAGGATACAAATCTTTTCCCTTTGCTCTTATAAAGTTTTTGAGTGGAAGGCTTATGGGAGGATAGTAATTATGATGAACTGGAGAGGAAAGCATAGGTTGTCTTGATATTAATGGAACTAGAGAAACCAAGCCATCAGCTTGAGGTTGGACAGAATGGGACAAATCATTCTTGTCAGATGTGACAGTAGGTCTGGAGTGGGATCCAGAGCCCAAGGTTTTTCTCAATAAATGAGGCCAAAGGAAGGGAAAACAGATTTGTCGATGCCAAAATGGGGCAATGAGTATTACTGTTCTCTTTAACCTGATTGCTTTCTGAAGAAAGTTGGGAATCAAGGGAACTGGAGGAAAGGCATACAGTAAACAGGGAGGCCAATCATGTATCAGAGCATCCCTCTGTGACTCCCCCACTGGAAGAATTAGGGCAAAGTAGCTGCTGCATTTGTTGTTCAGGGGTGATGCAAAGAGGTCACAGCAAGGCTGGCCCCACACCTGCAGAAATTTTTTCCACCACTTTCTGGTTGAGAAACCAGTCGTGAGGCATGAGGATGGATCTGCTCAACTTGTGTGCTGTCATGCTGGGCCTTCCTGGAATTTGCATTCTGACAAGTAAACGGTTGAACGAGATTGCCCATTGCCACACTCATGGCACTTACAGGCACAGAAGGTATAATCTGGTTCCCCTGTGTTTGTTTATGTACCAGACTACTGATATGTTGTTTGATTGAATAGCCACTGTTCCGCAAGGGAGAGCATCCTGAAAAGTCTGCAATGCTATATGCATTGCTCTCATCTCCAGGAGATTTTTTTATGTAAAGTGGCCTTGTTGGCAGACCAGGTGCCATGGACCATCTTCCCTAGATAATGTCCCCCCACCCTATCTGGGAAGCATCTGTCGTCACCGTGGCCTAAGACTGTGAGGGAACAAAGGGTCTGCCTTGTGTTAGTTGAGTGGAATTAATCCACCAAGAGAGATCTCTTGAAGGTGTCCATGATAAGAATCTGGTAGGACATAGGTTTGTGAATTGACCACTGTAAAGCTAGTAGCCATTGTAGTATTCACATGTGAAATCTCGTTAGCCGGTCCAACGTTAAAGCTGCCGCCATTGACCTTACAGCCTGTAGGACATAACAGTTATCATTCTGAAGCAGCTTGTAAGTTTGGCGTCTGTGATCAGCTGACTCATATCTAGGACCGCTCCTATAAATTCCAGTCTTTGAGAAGGTTCCAACTGAGATTGTTCGTAATTTATGGTTATGCTGAGCTCTGTACAGGTGTGGACAACAGAGTCCCTTGTTGGATAAGTAGATGCCTGGTCGGGGCAGAAAAGAGCCAGTCATCTAAACAGGGAAGCATGTGGAATCTTTGTCGTATCAGGTGAGCCGCTACCACTACCATGCATTTGGTGACACTCTGGGGGTGGTAGTGAGACTAAAGGGTAGTGCTCTGAACTGGTAATGACTGGTTCCCAGACAGAATCGTAAAAGGCCTGCTGGATTACCTGTCTACCTTTATATGGTAGTACACATCCTGACAGTCTATGGAGCACATCCAATTGCCCTGTTTTAAAAAGAGAAAGTATGGACTCTACCATGACCTATTTGGAACTTTAGGTGAACAGAAATGTTTAATCTGCTGAGATCCAGTATTGGTCTCCAGTCTCCTGTTTTTTTTGGAACTAAAAAGAACCATAAGCTCTGAATCCTCACTGGTCTGGGGGAACTCTTGCATGACTCTTTTGTCTAGCAGTTTCTGTATCTAAACAACTGCATTATCCCTTTGACTGGGTGGAATGTCTGGTATACTCTTGTTTGAGGGGGTGAATGGAGAAAGGGTATTAGGTAATCTCTGGATATTGTATCCTGCACCCATACATCAGTGGTTATGTTTAGCCAAGCTCTCCAGTGCAGGGATAGTTAACCCCTGATTGCCTCCAGAGGTGGGCAATCAGGCCTCCTTTCAGGATTGCTGGAAGGGTTTCCCAAAGAAAGGTTCTGTGGACCCTTGGTTCTGTGGTCCTCCTCTGTTGCGAGGGTGGCATCTTCCAGAATTGTCCCCCCCTCTAGGTGATTGTGATGTCTTGAACCACATTTTCCCACCACCTCTGTTACTCTTTGGATATGGTCTCTGTAGGATGGAAAAATGTATGCCTATGGCAAAAAGTGTCTTACCCTCCTTTTTACACCTGGATAGCATATCTTTGACCTTGGGACCAAAAAGGGATATGCTGTCAAATGGAGCATTGAAGAACGAAGACTTAAAAGGCTCCCCAAAGTCACAAAAGTACATCCAGGCATGCCTCCTCATAGATATGCCTGAAGCTGCCACTCTGCTCATTGCCTCAGCTGCATGTGATATGAGTCTCATGGAAAAGTTGCTATAGAATGTAGGGTTGCCAGCTGGGAAGTAACTTTTTCTTGGACCCCTTCACCTATGGCTCCCTCAAGGGTATCTGTGAGCTCCTTGATCAGATCCCTTCGAAGACTAGTACAATAGGAAAAGTAATTCAGCAATTGTAGGGCAAAGGTCGCTGAAGAGAAAACTCACTTCCTGCATCCTGCATCTATCCATTGTCCTGGAATCCTTATTAGGGGGATGGATAGTGGAACTTTCCTCTGAGAGTTCCATCTTAGTAGCTACTGCCACAACCATGGCACATACAGAAACACCTTTTGTCCAAAATGTTTTTTCTTCTGGCATGGTAATTATTTTGTTTGGTCTCCTGAGGGTTGGTTCAATGGAGTCTGGGCTCTCCCACACCCATCAAGCAATCAAATCTATGAGCTTGTCTGTGGGAGGAGTCAGTCCAGAAGGTAGATGGTTGGGATCCAAAGGCCAGCTGGTACACAGACTTGACAGGTGAAGGACTGATGATCTTCCAGCCACCTCTCTGGTTCAAGATCTCCAAGATGTCCCCGAAGGAAATATCCTCAGGGGGTGACTGAGGGGTTCCTTCTCCTTCATCAAGGTTGGTGTCTTCCGTGGTTGACTCCTCGGTGGAGTCTAAATGTTTCCTTTTACAAATTCTCTTCCGAGGAACCTACTTATTGGGATACTCTAGAGAGGTATCAGAAGAGGCAGGGGTATCCTTATGGATATCCTTGGGCCTAAGGACCCACTGTCCCTGTGGAATGTCATGGTCAGAATGGGTGCGCAACAGCTATAAAAGGAAAGACTGTGGATCCAAGGAGGGAGGTGTCTTCTTAGCTGCAGAGGCAGCTATGGCCCTCTCCAGAGCCCCAAAGGTTGACTGCTCCTGAGCAGAGAAGGACTCTGGATCCAACAGGCCATGCCTATGGATCAGAGACCTCTCAAGCTTCAAAGACAGCTCACCTGCGATTGAAGCCAGAGCTGAGCTCGCCTGCACAGAAGCCCCAAGGTGTATCTACTGCTCAGGAAGTTGAATGCACCTATGGCTCACGAGGCTTGCTATGGCTCTGAGAGCTCCCTGGCTCTGGAAATGCTGAAGAGCTCCAAGCAAAGGTCTGACCTGAAGAAAGAGAAATTCTCTGATCCAAGCTGGGAGACACTGGTTATGTCATATCCGTTGGCTCCGAAACTTGCTCTGATGTTGGAGGAGGAACCAGTGGGGGAGTGGATGGCTTAGATGACTCCTGGACCTTATGGGTAGGAGCCAAAGGGGACTTAGAAATGCCTTGCACCCACAAAATCTTCAGGACCATCCATTACACATCTTCTTCAGTGAGGCTTCTGGTAGAGTGGTAAGAGGAAGTGGATGAAGATTTGGGTCTACTTCAAAAAGGAGATGGTACTCTCGAGGGAACCGGGCCAATACAGGGAGAGTACCTGGTCCTTGGTAGAAGCACAATCACTTTGAATGGGCTAGCCTGATCCGAGTGCAATGACTCTGACCTATCCTTGCCCAAAAGACTTGCAGCTGGAGAAATTGAATCCGAGATAGATACAATCAGGGATGACGGATCCGATTGAGTTGTCTGATCAGCAGTCTTGGTTATTTTTGTCTTCAATTCTGAGGAGTCTTTATGAGCTGAGGAAGGTCTCTTCTTCCCTCCATCAGAAGCTTTAGAGGAAGAAGATGCAGGTCTCAACTTAGCCGGCCTAGATTTTGAAGAAGATTTGAAGCCACTGCCAGAAATGGCCTCTCCAAAAGAACATGGGAAAGTACCCCTCAAAATCAATTTGTTTTTCCTTTCACCCAGAGGCATGTGATTGAAAGAATGGCAAACTGAATAATCCTCCTGTAAATGGAGGGGGACCAAACAGTAAACACATAAACTGTGCGAGTCACTAAAAGGGATTTTGTGACCTCACTTTGAACATTTCTTGAAGCCAGTCAGCTTTACAGATTTCTCAGCCACTGATATAGAATGGCAGAGTACACCCACACACAGACACTAGCTCACACACACACACACACACACACACACACACACACACACACACACACACACACACACACACACACACACACACACAAATAAAGAATAACAAAACAAAGGTAGTTAATGAAATATATGGAAGATTTTTTTTTTTTTTTTTGTATAGAAGGGAAGGGAGAAAAAAGAAGACGAGAGCTACTAATGATACTAGCAGAACTACCCAAAGGGTATACGGGAGGGAAAGGAAAAGTAACCTAATAAAAAATGGTTACTGGAGAGGACAGAAGTTTTAATAAAATAGGGGAGAAAGTGGTTAGGTTAGACTAAAATGGTAGTTTGAACAGAAAGAGAGAAACAGTACTACAGGAATGGCCATGTCTTTTGTGAATTAGCAAAGCAGATCTGAGGTAACAGGGAGGGATGCATTATGGGCAAGGGGAGGTGCCCAAGAGGTTTTTGGTTATCACAAGCTATTCTAATGGCCGAGTCAGATCTGACGGATCAGATCTGAAACCATATGTGCAGATGAAATGAAAATTGACAATATCAGATCTAAATCTATCCAGAAGCAGAATTTAAAATGTCATTTTTAGCATCATCTGGGAGGTTCTGAGAATGTAGCCAAGCAAACCTCCTGAAAACAGTAGTAGTGCCCATAGCCCTGAAAGAAGTATCAACAGTGTCATACATGCACTAAAAAAAAAGAATAATGACTTGAACAATAGAATAAATTAAATCAAAACAGACTTTTCCTCACAATAAGAAACTGCAGATAAAACATTCCACACAGTTTCACAATTACTCAGAACAAACCTTAACATAGGAGTGTGAAAATTCAAAATTCTTAAAATCAAAGTTGCAGAAGCATACTCTTTTTCCCATACTTTTCAATAATATTTCTGTCCTTTTCAGAGAGTTGGATTGGAACTAAGTATTTAGCACCTGAAGGATCAACTAAAACTACAGCTGTTGGATCAGGTTTGGGAAAAGTGTATGAAAACTTAAAAGACTGAGAAACTTTATGCATCCTATCTGCCTTTTTAGGGGCAATCAGCTGACTGTCAGGAAAACTGTACGAAAGAACACATCTTCCAAAGCTTGGAGAACTGGAGGAATAGGTGCAGGTTCTGGAAATTCCTTCTGCAACGACTCTTAGTATTTTCTGAGGGAATGAGAAACCTGTGTTCTCCCATTGAAAACACTGGTGCATTCTAAAAATAGTCACAGAGAAAGTGAACCCTCCACATGAAGAGTCAGAAACTGAGCTCTCTGCTGAGTCAGAATCAGAAATCTAAAGATAAAAACATGTATCTGTCAATACAGCCTCCTTTCCAGATTCAGAATTGTGACACTGTTCTGAAAAGGATGTATCCCTCTTTCTTTTACCAGAAACTACTTCACAATAAGGTTCAACAGCCTGAATTAAGTCCTGAGACAGACCAAAAAATATACCTTTCTTAGGAAATTTGAAAGAGGAATAAATACATGTTGAGTTTTCTTTTATTTTTGATAGGAAAACTGGGACCAAGGGAAGTATTCACTGTTCCCACTCCCAGAACTGACAAAAGTGGCTCTCTCTTTCTACTGAAAGGACCCCAACAGACACCGAGGATGTGGCCAACCTCAGGTCCATTGTGGCTGTAGGTGCTACACCAGAGGGATCCAAGACAAAAGATTGTCTGAGGTACAACTAATGACCACAGCAGTGTCAACTATCTGCAGCAAAGGCTGTTTGCTTAACTTTTTTGTTTCTCTGGCTGAAAGGACTGACCATGGGGCCAAAACAGCATTCCGTGGTTAAGCCGAAAATTCCAGAAAAACAAGCAGCAAATGCCAGTAAAAACAAAAAGTCTTTAAAAGTCATTTTTTTCCAGACAAGCACAGTAAGAAACATTTTAAAATACTTTGCCAGTCCCATAAAGTAAAATAAACACAGTTTTTCCACAAAAAAATTTCAGTTACTTTAAACAACTTTTAAACTAATAGGAAAAAGAGCATTCCCATTTAGAAGTATAGTAGTCTTGTGACAGTCCATTAAAACACAAACTCCTAGCCTTAAAATAACTTTCCTGAAGAGGAATGTATCAGTAATGTGTAAAATTATTAAATGGAAGTTTTCTTCCTCAAAGGGAACTCATCTCTCTAGCAAAGGAATAGCACAAGTCAGCTGTCGATCCTTGAAAGCCTCAGAGGCGCGTATTCTTCAGCGGCACTAAAGCTCTGAAGGCCTTGGCACCCAAACTTGTCTTTTATTCAGATAAGTTAAAGCTTCCAGACAGTTTATGGGGATATGGAAGGTATCCTAAAGATTTGGAAGCTGTCCAGCTGTTAGATCCCTAGAAGGATATAACCCACATAGCTAATATGAAGAACATCTACTGTATAAAAAGAATTAATAGCCTGAATTAAACCCTTTGCCAGACCCAGTAAACTCCTCCTGTCTAGGAAAATTTGAGGAGTAATAGATACGTACTTAGTTTTCTGCTTCCTTTTGACAGGAAAAATGGGACCAACAGTGTTATTAATGGCAGCACAAACCTCCCCAGGAATGAACAAAACATTCTGACAAAACAGGGAAGCCTTCCCTGTTCCCTCTCTCAGAACTGACAAGAGTGGAGGCTCTCCTCTATTCACTGAGGGGACCCCAACAGACAAGATGTGGCTAACCCCTCATTCATAGTGGCTGCAGGTGCTACCTCAGAGGAACTTAGGGTAAAAGATGAGTGGTCTGAGGTATAGCTACTGGCCACAGCAATCAAGCACCTACAGCTGAGGCAAATTGCTAACCTGCTGTGATGGCAAAGGCTGTTTGCTTAACTTTTTCTTTTTGTGGCTGGAAGAAGGACTGACCATGGGACAGACAGATTGTTCCATGGTCAATCCCCAAATGGTACCCAATTCCCAGGGAAAATGAGCATCAAATGTCAGTAAAAACTAAAAGTCATTTTTCTCACAAATACAGTAAAAAGCACTTAATTTTGCCCACCCCACAAAGTAAAATAAATATAATTTCTCCACAGAAATAAATATTTTTTAGTTTCATTATACAACTTTTAACTGACAGAAAAAAAAGAGTGCTCCCATTTAAAAGTACATAATAGTCTCATGACCGACCATAAGACACAAAAATAACTTTCCTGAAGAGGAATGTATTAATACAAAACAAAAAATACTGAATGGAAGTTTTTCCACTAAAGGGAACTTAACTGCCCAGCAAAGGAATAGCACAAGCCAACAGCTAATTATTGAAAGCCTCACAGGAATGTATTCTTCAGTGGCAGTAAAGCTTTGAAGGGCTTGGTGCCCTGAAGCTTTGGTAGCTGGCCAGCTGTTGTATCCTTGGCAGGATATCATGCATATAGTTAAGGATACTGCAGCTATGATCAATATGATGAGCACATTTGTACATTCACTCTGCTTTATTATCAGCAGCAGGTTGGCTGTCAGGGGAAACCACAGGTTGTGACCAACACATCCTCTAATGTTTTGTGAATTCCAGTTGTAAGAACTTATAGCATTTTCTGAAGGACTGAGAAACCTCAGTGTTCTCCCAGTGAAAACACTGGCACATTCTGGAAATAGTTTTAAGAAGGTGAATCTCTCACAGGAAGATTTAGATACCATACACCTGTGTCTCACAGCCACTAAGGCCTAAACATAAACCCAACATAGTCATAGGAGGCTCCATTATGAGACACACAAGTGTGCCCCTCACCAGGCTGGATAAGGAGGAAGTCACGGTTAGTTGTTTGCCAGGTGTCAGAATCCACCATATCACCCATGCACTCAAGTCTCTCAGTAACAGGTACTGTTATGACTCTGTCATAGTCCATGATGGCATGAGTGACTTGAGACATACCTCTCTGGACTATATGAGAGACATGATCAAGCTTGCTGAATATGTGTCCCAGGCAGGTATGTTCCTAACTTTAAGCAGCATTTTACCATCACCCAGAATGATACCTCAATACAAACAGAAAATGGTTGACTTTAACAATTGCCTTAGTTTCTGGTGTCATTCCAAGGGGATCCAGTACCTGACAGCCTAGGAAGGCATGATTGACAGACTACAATGCTTTGCCAGAGATGGCCTGCATCTGTGTCCCTTGGGATTCAGGCTTCTGGCAAAGGCTCTTGCCTCCCCCATAGTGCCTTTTTCAGGCAATGCCATGAGGTCAAAACTACCAACATGAAAATTTCATCAAAATGCAAATTAAAGGTAATACTGCTAAATGCAAGTAGTCTAAACATGAAATTGCACTCATTGCAAGCATTCTTAACTCTGGAAGATGCTGACATTTTTGCAGTCACAGAAACCTGATTCAAAGCTGCAGAAAGCACCCCAGCCATACCAGCGTACTCATCCTATCGTACATTAGACCCCAAAGTCTGTGAAATCAAAGCAAAAGGAGGGGGAGTTGCAATATATATATATATATATATATATATATATATATATATATATATGTATATAAAAGACATACACACCTCCAGGCTGGTCAAACAGTATGATGCACTGAGACACTCCAGGTGCAGTTAACCACTGACAAGACCCCTATTCAAATCATAGCTAGCTACAAGCCCCACATTTTGACTCAAGATGCCTACTGCACCTATCTGGACCTCTTTGAATCTATAAAGATTCATCCCATTACCCAGATCCTGGGCGACTTTAACTATCCAACCATAGAATGGAAGAACTACTCATGCCAAAGCAGAAATGTCCACAGATTCCTTGATTTTGATAATGCAAATGCCTTAGACCAGCCAGTTCACACCCCCAAAAGAGGTGATAATATTTTGGACTTGGTATTAACCAACATGAGTAACAATTGCAGCATCCCTACAGTGTCATCCTTCCTGGTAAGATCTGACCAGAAAGCAATCACTTTCGAAGTCACCATCTCCCCCGACTACCCACCCCCCCAGCTAGGGTCAAACAAAAAACTTCTCCAAAACTGATTATAACCTGAGGAAAGGTATAAACAGCATCACAGTCTCTTCCCTCTCCACAGGAACTGGCACATATGTCCAAGCCTACACCAAAGTACTATACGAGCAATTGGGTTCCTATCACGTCATCGAACTTTTACAAGTTCAAACTACATATGGTCGAAACCATATGTCCGAATTTGTAAAGGTTTGAGCGTGTGAATGGAAATCTCCATAGGCGGAGATTTCCATTCACTTCAATGTGGTGCGATCTTGGAGTTGGTATATTTAAGTAGCAGAGGTGTGGGGTTACAGCAGTTTATTTTGTTGTCCATTGTGTTTTTTTTTTTAGGTAGTTGAAGTTATGTAACTTCAAATATAATGGTTCGACCATTAGGTGTTCGAAGTTATGTAACTTCAACTATGTGATATAGACCCCGAGCAATTATATAGCTGCATGGACTCAGGAATACCAGACAGAACAAAATCCTCCTCCTCAAGGAAGAACAAACCTGTCTGGTGGACATCTGTAATAAATAAACTCTATAATAAAAGGAAAAAAATGCTGTCCAGGACCAAGAAGGAGCAGGTGCCTAAATGAAAGAAATCTCTCCTTAGACTGAACAAGCATATAAGAACACTAATGAAATCCTCCAAAGCAAACTTCAAGTCCAAACTGGCCACATCTACTAAAGGCAATTATAAGGCCTTCTTCACATATGTCTGCAATCTCAAAGGAAGCATTCAGATATACTCAGAACTGGTGGTCAAGGATACCACATACACAAATGTCATAGATATAGCCAACCTGCTGGTAGACAGGTTCAGTGAAAACTTCACCCCTCTGTCCCCCGATCAGTAAATCAGGACATCCCAAGCACCTGCCCCCCTCTCCTTATCTCTAGGCAAAAAATACAGCCTGCATGGGACCCTATAATATCTCAGGCTGCATCCTACATGAACTCAAGCAGGAACTTGCAGCACCATTAGGCATCCTGCTCAAACAAAGCCTGAGTACCGGCTTTGTCCCAGCCAAGTGGAGGACAGCCACTGTCATCCCATTGCACAAAGAGTGTCCACTGATCCAGGAAATTGTAGACCCATCAGACTAACTAGTCTGATCTGCAAGGCCATGGAACAGATTATTATGGACCTCATCAACAAGGACATTGGCAACCTCCAAACACTTGATCCCAAACAGTTTGGTTTCATCAAGGGGAGGTCATGCCTGTTAAATTTGGTTGACTTCTTAGAGACAGTCACCAAAGCCATGGACGAGGAGAAGATCATGCATGCCTCCTACCTTGACCTGGCCAAAGCCTTTGATACTATTCCCCACTTGGGTATAATAGATAAACCTTCTCAAGTAGGCATCAATCCATATGTTAACAAACGGGTAGCAAACTGGCTCACTGATAGACCCCACCTAGTCAAAATAGGGGAAGACACCTCAAGCAGTTGATCCATAATGAGCAGTGTACCCCAGGGACTGGTCTTGGAGCCTCTGTTGTTTATGATATACTTTTCTGAGGTGCAGGCCAAAACTAGTAGGTTATGGCTGACCAGGTTTGCAGATGACTGAAAGCTGGGTGCTGTCATCTGTTCCACTAGTGATGTGGACATCCTGCAAGAGGCTCTCACCCAAACAAATGACTGGTGCCAGACACATGGCCTCAAACTGAATGGGAAAAAATGCATCATCATCCCCTTTGGGGAGAGTGACATTCCCACAAGTTACCACATTAATAACAAGGTCGTATGCATGCAATCAGTCATGAGGGACTTGGGCACCCAGGTTGATAGCAAACTGACTTCTGACCACCATATTGCCTCCATTGTATGGAAAGCTTTCTACGTGGCCCACTTCTCATCCAGGGACAAGGAGGTCATAACATCCCTGTATTCATCCCTTATAAGACTCATTATTGAGTAAAATGCCCCTTTTAGCACGTACCTCACAAAGCACATGCAGCAGCTGGAGAGAGCACAGAGGTTCCTCACCAGGAGAATCCAGCACCTCAAACATCTACCCTACACAAATATGCTAAAAGCCCTGCCTCTACTCAGTCTCATACAGACTACTCCGAGGTGACATCTGTCTGCATACAAAGCAATTTCGGACTGCGCCTTGATGGGACTGCTGAATATCCATAAGTCTAGCTCTGCTACAGTAACCCGCATGCATGACCTCGACCTGGTCTGTGACATCAATAGGATTTGTTGGCGGGACAGATTTGCATCCCAGAGAATACCCCTTCTGTGGAATAGACTCCCTTTGTACATCAAGCAGAGTACCTCATAAACCCTTTTTAAGTGCAACCTGGATAACTGGATGGGTAACAGAAAATATACCCCTTGAATTCCACCTGTGTTCTTACTGGATAGGGGCATCAGGTGCTGACTTGTCAAAACATGGGCTAAATTCTTGGCTAGGCTTGTAAGGGCCTCAGAGCCAATAGCCTAGTACCTTCCTAAGATCCTATGATAATGTCCTCAGAATGTGAGTCAGAAATCTGAGGAGAGTCCTGCATCTGTCTCTTCACATTTCCTTATAGATTTAAAATCTTGAACCCCTCCAGGGAAAGAGGAATCCACTTCTGTTTTACAAGAAACCACCTTACAAGAAGGATCAATATCCTGTACAAGAGCTAGGCAAAATAAATTACTCCTTTTAAGAGAAACTGATACAGGAGAGTTAAATGTTACGTTTTCTGCCTCGTTTTGAAAGAAAGGTTACAGCAAATAGACCTAATATTGCATGAAAAGCTTTCACAGGGATGGAAACAACATTCTGGCTAAGCAAGGACATATTCCCTGCCCCTTCTCTCATGAATGACAAATGTTGCTCTCCCTTGTCCACTGAAGGAACCCCTACAACCACAGAGGACTCGGGTACTCTGCGGCCCATGGTGGCTATATGGACAGCATTTGGGTATCTGAGGAAAAAGATGCATAGTCTGAGGAAACAGCTTTGGCCACAGCAGAGTCACCTGCCTCTGGCTGTGGCAAATTACTAGCCTTCTGTAAATAGCACAAACTGTTTAGTTATTTTTTTTCTTTTTGTGACTGGAAGAAGGACCAACCAATTGATCGAGTTTGTTCCAAGGTCAAGCCAAAATGCTAGTCCATTGAGACAGTAGTAGTGTATTCACCATCTCATGATCCAGCCAAAATAATCAATGTTTAATAAGGGCAATATTTCTGAGATGAAAGTAAGATATTACATGATAGCTGACACCTGATCCCAAGTCAGCTTATCATCAAGAATTACATCCAGATTATGTACATGAGAAACAAATGCCAACCAGAAGGTTAGCAGCAAGTCAGTAAAACAGGACTGTCTCAAAAAATTACATTTTTCCACACAAAATACAGTAAATAGCACTGTAAACACTTTCCCCAGCCCTACAAAGTAAATCAGTTTCTTCACTGAAAAGTATTTTCAAAGTGTTTTACGACAAAAGGAAAGAAGTGCACTCACAATTAAAAGTAAAAAAAAAAAATAATGGGCCAGTCAAAGCAAGCAACTTTCTGTAGCTTTAAAATAGTTGTTTTTCAAAAAAAAAGTTTAAATAACAAAAACGTAATCCAAAAGTTTTTTTTTTCCCTGTGGGGAACTTAACTGTCTAAAATAGAGCAGAGATAGCCAACTTTTGATCTGCTTGAGCCAGCAAAAGAGCTCTATACTCAGCAGCACGAATGCTATGAAGTCCTTGACACAAAAACCTGTCTTTTTATTTAACTCTGCCTAAGCTGCTTTGGGTACATTAAAGTTCCCTGAAGCTTTGGAAGTTGGCCAGCTGTTATACTCTAAGCAGGATATAACCCAGATAGTTTAGGCTACTGCAGCAATGAACAATATAAAGAACATGTTTGAGCGTTGCAATTGTAAGATGCAATGCACCATAACAGGCAGTGAACATAAGTCTAGAAGGGGTGGGGATGATATGACTTGTTACTGGCACATGTAATTAATCTGGCAGAAGCACTCTGAACCCACTGCAAGTATTATTGATTATTATCCAAAAACCCAGGGTATAGAGCATTACATTAGTAAAAGTGATACAGTTCTAGTGTATTCACCACCATTTGATCATCTAACCTAAATAAAGAATCTTTAATAAGAGCAATATTTTTGAGAAGTAATTAAAATGTCTACATGACAGCAGACACTTGATCCCAAGTAAGTTTATCATCAAGAATTACATCCAGATTATGTACATGAGAAACTAATTCCAACTGATTATCACCATAGATGACCAATGGAGATAACAGAGGAATAGCCGATGGACAAACAGTAGCATCCATAAGTACAGCCTAAGTTTTGGTGTTTATTTTCAGTTGATTAGTCCAACTAATATAGGACTTGAGAAGTATGGAATGGATATCAGAGAGAAAGAAAGGTATAGTGGTGTAGCATATGATATATAGGAAATATTCCTGCAATGGGGATATATTACTCTGCAGCTAAATTAATAACAGATAAAGTCTTACCACAAAAACACAGGGCAGTAAGGGAAAGGAAGGGAAGAAATCAAATGCCACCATATACTGAATGGAAAAAAATTTGTAAAACAAAATTGGAAACAGTTGCGCAGTTGTTATGGTTATGATATACTAGTGGGAGAAGGACTGTATACTGAAAGGCAAAATAATGTGATAAAACTGTTGGATTGGGGGTTGTGCAAACATTATAATACTGAAGTAGCTGAAAAACACTGGAAACATTAGCCACAAAGCATTATACAAAATGATGAAGTTATATCACATGGGATCACCCATTACCAACAGTCAATGTCTGCTTCAGAAAGACTTCTCAACAAATGAAAGGAATGTATGAAGAAACCACTGAAGGTTGTCTGATGGACTGATGCTTTTGCTGGCATAGGGTTGTCATTTGATGTAAATTTATTTATGGGATTGCAAGGATTGCAACTAGATTTAGGTGTGAGCTAGGTTAGCAGTTAAACTGAAGTGGAAATTAGTTCTTGTCTAGAAATCAGGTAACGAGGTTTGGGAGATCCAGAAGCTTTTTATATGAAATGAGAATATTCTGTTATTTGTTTGCATTTCACAGGTATGTGGTTCAATTTAGATGGGATCACTTTCTTGAAGCTCCTTTCTCCTGAGATGAACCTCATATTGCATTAGCGAAGTATTAAAAAAACATTATTACGAAATTCCATATCCAGATGCCTTTACCTGTATTTTCTTCAAATATCACAAAAAGGGACTGCAGAAAAGAAGATTAGTAAAGCAGACGTTAAAAAAATAGAAGTTGAAGTTATGGAGTGCCTGTGAAGTGAAGGATTTGGTGTAAAAGGTGTTACATCACAGCATGATGGAGTCAATCCCCAAAGTTAGGAGAAGCAGGAAGATCAGGAGATATCTGAAGAAGAAATATGGACATGGGAAAGAAAAAGAGATTTAATATGGTGTAATATTTATGCAAAGTAGAAAGCAAAACTAACCAATACAAAAAGAGCAGCACCAAAGATATTTGAAAAAAAAAATACAGGCAAAGGAATCCGGACATGGAAAACTTTACAATACAAAAATTAAGAAGATAACGAGGAAAAGTAGAAAAGTAGAAAAGGAGATTAGTAATGGAGAAGATAAAAATATAGAAAGTGAGGTTATGGATTACCTGCGAAGTGAAGGATTCAGTGTAGAAAATATTCAGAAAGCACCACAACAGGATAGAGCAACGGATATCCAAATTAAGGGGAAACCATTGGAAAAGGAAGCAATTTGTCAGCTGCCATATGAAGATATTTTGGAGCCTTCCACAGGAAACCACTACAAATGTTCACTTGAAGCTAGTCAGCAGGGGATAGAACAGGAAATTGTGGAAACTATGATGCAGTCAATGTTGAGGAGTGATAGGCCAGTGAGTTCCCATATGACAGAACAAAGGATGGCACAGGATGAAATTGAAGAGAATGTGCCACAGGAAGATGCTATAGAACTTACTACAGAATGCCTGCAGGAAATGGAAAACAAAAAATGTGCCCTCAGTTTAGAAGAAAATAAGCTAACAGAAGAGTTGCTTGATTTAACAGACATAGACATATTAAGATCAATAAACAAATATAGACGAAAAGCCACCAGCTAGACAATAAATATCATTTAATGACGAACAAAACTTGTACAGCTAAAAACGTACTTCGAACAAACTTAAAACGCCAAATAGAAACACCTAAGAACAAGAATATAATTCAATGTGAGCGCTTTCGTTTAAATATTTTAAACTTCTTCAGACAAAAGACATCTATTACATCACTTCCTTTTATAACCTTCACAGAAGATTGCGCCAAAACCAAATTCAAATTGGAGCATGCTCAATAGCTAAAAAATGGGAAATAGAATTTCTAAATATAATTCAAGGAATGCGTAAACAACAGTAATTAAATACTATAAAGGCAATAATAATACATTATATAAAAAATTTAAAAACTAAATTGGCCCTATAGAACTTCTTTCATTTAAGCCTGGCATACAATCAGCTTGTAATTTAATTTGCCAGGTAAGTTCTCTTTCTTCCAAAATTAAGTTCCATGGGGTTCTTTCTTCTATTTCCACTTGATCTATTACCATATAATTAAAATTATGATTATTACATT
Source organism: Protopterus annectens (assembly GCF_019279795.1). Classification (NCBI taxonomy): domain Eukaryota; kingdom Metazoa; phylum Chordata; order Ceratodontiformes; family Protopteridae; genus Protopterus; species Protopterus annectens. The sequence continues at coordinate 525,402,056 of NC_056745.1, forward strand.
CATTTATATGTTTTGCTAGCGCGTTATTTAATTTTTTTATTTTTTATGGCATATTCATGCTCATAAATTCTCTGAGTGAATATTCTCTCAGTTTTTCCTACATAAAAGGAGAAACAAGAATTACAACTTGCAAGGTATATATTAATCGTGACAGAGAGATTGAAATAAAGTTAAGAAAAGCCTCTAATTGGAAAGCCCCTGGCCGAGACGCAGTACCTAACTTTTGGTTAAAAGTATTAACATCTTTGCACAAAGATTTAGCCACGAGTAAGAACTATTTATATGCATATCCTGAACAGACACCAACTTGGCTAACAACAGGAAAAACAATGCTCCTACTTAAGAGTGAACCTGCAAGCTACCCTAAAAATTAAAGACCAATAAATTGCCTTCCGATGACGTATAAATATACACAGTAATTGATGCCCAAAGACTTTATAGACTTTATAGTCATTTAGAAGAAAACTCAATTATGGCAGTAGAACAAAAGGGCAATAAGAGAAAGGCATTTGGAACAAATAATCATTTGTTGTTAAATAAAGTCATATTAGAGAACTGTAAAAAGGAGAAGAATCTAAGTACAACATGGATTGACTATAAAAATGTATATGATAGTATCCCACATTCAAGGACAAAAAGAGTACTTAAGATACAACCTACACTGATTGACTACATTACCATGACCATGAAACAGTGGCAGACCACTTTGCAATTAAGCAATGGTAAAGGACAAATTATTATCCCAGGTATAAAAATTCAAAGGGGGATATTCAAGGGTGACCCTCTGTCACTGCTGCTATTCTGCCTTGCTCTTAACCTATTAAGCTTTCTACTTAACAGCTTAGGCCATGGCTAAAATTTGGCTCTTAGAAAATAACGAAGTGTAAAGACTTCTCATCTTCTCTTTGTCGATGATTTAAAACTGTATAGCTCATCAGATGAAGAACTGAAAGCACAACTGCAAGCTGTCAAAACTGTTTCAGATGATACAAGAATGTCATTTGGTCTTGATAAATGTGCAAAAGCAACCTTTAAAGCAGGAAAACTGCAGCACCAGGAAAACATCAGTTTGGGACAAGAATGTGATATAAAATAACTTGAGCAAGAGGAAGTGTATAAATATTTGGGAATTGATGAAGGATCAACAATAAAACATGAACAAATGTGAATATAACTTAGCAAAGAGTACTTTAGAAGACTTAAATTAATCCTTAAAACAGCGTTGACACCTAAGAACAAAATCCAAGCTTTAAAACAATTTTCTCTTCCTATCCTAACTTGCAGTTTTAGAGTGAATGACTGACCCCAAAACATGTTGGATAGATTAGATAGGAAAACAAGAAGGATGCTTCATGCTCATCAAATGATTTATAAAAATCAGTGCATACCAAAATTATATATTCCCCGTTCTGAAGCAGGGGTGGGCCTCCTTGAATCTGATTACATGTATAGATCTGCAGTTGTGGGACTCCACACTTATCTGCTGACCTCACAAGACCCAAACATAGTGAATGTTTTGAAACATTAGGAGAATAAATCTAAGATGACTTCTTTGCTTAATCTAGCAGAAGCGTATCGGCGTCAAGCAAGTATGGAAATCAAAGCAGAAGTAGATAAAAATCAGGCAGCAACTGAATGAGCCAGAATACAAAATAAATAACATAAGGTGAAGGACCAGATGAGAAGGCAAGAAATGTGGAAAATGCATAACTATAGTTACAAGTATAGAAAACTTCCTGAAGAACCTCATCTTGATCAGGAATGGATGCAGGAATGGTTAAGGAGAGGCAAATTCAAACCAAGAGATGAAAGATTAATGTTGGCAGGCCAAGACAGTGGGCTACAGTACACATTGGTTTACAAAGTCCATTGACCATGTGGTTGAAACAGACAAATGTGGGTTTTGTAAAACTGAATTGGAAACAGTCACACACCTCATTGCTGGTCGCGACATTCTAATGGCAGAAGGACTGTATACTGAAAGGCATAATAATGTGGCAAGATTGTTGCAATGGGGATTGTGCAAACATTACGGTATTGAAATGGTTGAAAAACACTGGAAACATGAACCACAAAAATCACAGAAAATGATGAAATCATCCATTATCAACAGTTCAAAAGATAGATGCTAGAAAACCAGATACAGCGGTCCATGAAAAAAAGACAAAAGTAGCATTTATCATTGAAATTGCCACACCCAGTGACTAGAGTGTCTTATATACAGAGAGAGACAAATTCATAAAATACCAGTATTGGCAGGCAGAAATGAGAGCAATGTGGAAGAAAGATACTGAGACTGTCCCAATAGTAGTAGGGCCAATGGGTCTTATAAAAAAGACTCTACAATCATATTTAGATATGCTACCAATACATGTAACTGTACGAATTGCAGAAGGAGTCACTACTGGGCACATTGCGAGTGCTGCAAACAGAACTTCTGGCTGATATCAAAGATTGAAACAATACTAATTTCATGAACTTTAATAGTACTTTGACTTAGGAATGGGGTCTATTCCCATCATGGAATTAGAAACCCAAAAGATATGGAGAAATTAAAAAGTCATGAAACCTTTATCTTGACTTTTGAGTGAGTAAGAAGAGGGTTTTGTTTGCATTTTCCTTCTAAGGGATGGGCAGAAGCAGATATTTAGGAGTATGAATACAGTGGATGATAATGAAAGGATGGTGTGTGCTGTGACAGGAAGGCAGTTGGCCTGTAGTAAAACTCAATGATGTTCTAGCTATGGATAAGGTTTAAAAATATACAAATGGCATTAATGGCTGTTCACGTGCTGTTTATATTAAATGGTAGATTGTTACACAGTCTCAGAATGCAGTATAAAAGTAAAAATATATTTTACATTAATCAGTTTTACTAGTATATTCAAATGCAACACATTTTTTGATGTTCAAGTCTTTCAGAACATAAAACATTGACCAAAGCAGGTCAGCTCTTAGATAAGTACACCAAACAAATATAAGCTCTAAATAAATGATAGTCTACAGAAAATAAGAAATAAAAAACAATGATAGTGTCTTTTCAAGTAATTAAATGAATCATATTTGTCTCTGTCAGTCTGGTGTCACCAGAATCAGTCATTTTCATTCCTGCTTCTTTTAGTAAAAAGGGTATAAATGCATATTCCTTACTGTTAGTTCTAGCAGAGGGGAATTGATGATAGTTATGTAAAGCAGAAATAGATCAGAACTATAACTAATGATACTTATGTAAAGCAGCAATAGATCAGAACTGTTTTATAAAGTGAAGAGGACTGTTGATGGGGTTACTATAGTGCTATTATTTGTCGGGTGAAAAAAAAAAGATGTATTTGCCCATCTGTCATTCACACATTAGATGCATTTCACTGTTAAGAGGCCACCTATCATGAAATTATGCTGGCCTAGCCATTAAACTGCATACAGATTTGGCTGGTCTTGATAATCCCACTCTAAATGATACAATGTTTACCCATAATGCAAACAAGAATGGTTCCCACTTCTTTGCTGACATATCACATCACTTTTGTGTTCTGAATAAGTATTTAACTAATCCAAGGACAGAGTTTGGCTTTGAATGATTTAAATTGATTTACCAGTCATTTTTTTTTTAATTTATGATATCCTATCCCAATGTGCAAAAATGTGGATGGCTGGATGGATGGAAGGATGGATGGATGGATGGATGGATGGATGGCTGCATGGGTGGTAGTACGTATTTCCTTTTAATTTCAAATTCCTTGCATAAGAAGGTCTTGTAGGCAGGCTCTCTATACATAAAAAGAAGTTATCTACTTACCATAACGTTCCACCTGTGTTGTCCATTTTCATTCTTCCTCAAATAATGGGCTCGGATCTGAGCCCTCAGATTAAACTTGGCCATTGTAAAAGCTTGTGCATCCTTGAACTCTCGACCTTCTCCCTTCTCCAGTATGCACCAACCCTTATTTCCTCAGCTGTTGTTTGCAGACTATAGCAAAACACTAGACACTTTACTCTTATGGAAAAAAATCTTAAGCAGTATTATAGCAGATAAGGCTAGCATAAAGCTATATCTGGAGCCATTGAATGCAGGGGGAAGATCTAAAAAAAAAAAAAAAAAAACTTGCTTTATCCATTCACTCTTCCAGAAAACACTGGTTGGGGGGTTGGTGGGTGGGGAGTTGAGGAAGAATGAAAATGGACAACACAGATGGAACATTATGGTTAAGTACAAAACTTTTTATCTGATGTTATCAATTTTCATTCTGTCCTCAACTGATGGAACAGAGTCCCCAGCTACTGGCATCCCATGGTGGGCTCAGGGAAGGATATTTCTAAGCACCATTGAGCCAAATGATGCCCTATTTCTAGAAATTAAGTCCAGTTTGTAATGAGAGATGAAGGCGTGAGGTGTAGCCCAAGCTGCTGCTGCACAAATATCATCCATGGGGGCTCTTGAATGCTATTAATCTTGTTGAATGAGCACACAGCTGCATAGGCAAAGGCAAGTTCAACTTATTGTAAACAAAGGAAATGTAATTAGTAAGCCATTTGGCTCGGATACTCTAGGGATACTCTAGCCATATGCTTACCTATTTACTTATGGTCAAGGAAACAAATAATTGATCTGAATTTCTGAAGTCTTTTGTCTTGTATAAACAGAAATGCAATTGCCTATGCACATCCAATAAATGCAAAAAATATTTATCTTTGCTTGTATAGTTTGGGAAGAAAACTGGTAGACTGATAGACTGGTTGATGTTGGAATCTGATATTGCTTTTGTAAAAAAGGATGCATTTGTTCACAAAGTAACTCTATACTTATGAAAAATTAGGTATGGAGTTTTTATCAACAGGGCCTGAATTTCTGAAATCCGTCTGGCAGAGGTAATGGCCACCAGAAACAAAGTCTCCCAAGACAGAAAAAGATCGCAAGTATGTGTAGATTTGAAGGGCAGAAGGACCAAAGCTTGCATTACTAATGTTAAGTCCCACAGAGGAGTAGGATCTTTAATGGAGGGTCTCAACAGATGTGTTCCTCATAGAAAGGCTTTACAAAGTTTATGGGGAGCAAGGGAAGAGCCATCGAGACCAACATAGAAATTAGAAATCACTGCTAAATGACCTTTACTGTGTAAGAAGTGACCCCTTGATTAAAAAGCAATGACAAGAATTCTAGGATAGTATGAACTGCAGCAGAAAAGGGTTCCATATTACTTTGAAGTGCCCACTGTACAAATCCTTTCCATTTGCTAGCATAAACTTTCCTTGCAAATGGTTTGAGTGAAGATAAAATCTAATGGACAAGGGACAACAGCATATGTTGTTTGGCTATTACTGGAAATGGAGAAACCAAGCAGTCAGCTTGAGGTTTGGAAGGTCCAGATGAGTCATGTCTGTCGGGTGAGACAGCAGGTCTGGAGTTGGATCCAGAATCCAGGGTTGATGGATCAAATGAGGCCAAAGGAAGGGGAACCAGATTTGTCGAGGCCAAAAGGGTGCAATGAGAATGACTTTGCTTTTCAACTTGGCAGCTTTCTGAAGGAATTTTGGTATTAGAGGGACTGGGAGATATGCACCGGGGGGGGGCAATCATGGAGAACAGCATCAGTCAGTGACTTCCCCTGTGGGGGGATGAGGCCAAAGTAGCTGCTGCACTTGTTGTTTAGGGGAGATGCAAACAAATTGCAGCAAGGCTGGGCCCACTTGTGGAAAATCATTTCCGCTAATTTCTGGTCGAGGGAACTATTCGTGAGGTAACAGAATGCACCTGCTCAGTTTGTCTGCTAGCACACTAGACTTCCCCAGAATGTGTGTTGCTAAGAGAAAGTGGAAAAAATTACTCAACTGCCACACCCTTTGTGCTTCTTCACATAGGGGCTATGATATGGTTCCTCCTTGTTTGTTGATGTACCAAACCACTGACATACTGTCTGTTTGTACTGCAATCACTCCCAGTGAAAGAGCTTCCTGAAAGGTTTGCAACGTTAAAAGTACTACTCTCAACTCCAGAAGGTTTATATGCAAATGTGCCTCTTTGGGGATCACATGCCTTGGACTGTCTTTCATCAGGTAATACCCCCCACCCCAGCTGGGAAGCATCTGTGGTCACTATAGCCTTTTAATTGAGAAGGGACAAATAAATGGCCTTGTAGCAGTTGTTCTGAGTGGGTCCACCACATCAGATCTTTCTTGCATGAGTTGGCAATTCATATTCCAGCAGATAAAGGTATCTGAAGTATTGGTCCTTGAGATGCCAGCATCCATTGAAGAATCCTCATGTGGAATCTGGCCAGCAGAACAAAGGTTATTGCTACCACCATTGAACCTAATGCCTGTAGGACTTAGCAAGCTGGGACTGTGGTACTGCAAAGAACCTTGCTGACTTGCAATCTGAAGAGAGGAAGGGAGACTATTGTTGATCTTGTGTTGAGCAGCACTCCTATGACCTCTATAGTTTGAGTTGGCTGAAGATCTGATTTATCAAAATTTATGATTATGCCTAACCATGCACAAGTATGGATTACTTCTTCTCTTGCTATGATAAGTTGATGCCTGGTCAGGGGAGAGTTGAGTCAGTCGTCTAAGTAAGGAAACACCCAGAATCCACAAAGTTTTAAGTGAGTTGCTACCACTGCCATGCACACCTTGGGGGCTGTAGTATGCCCAAAGAGCAGTGCTCTGAACTGGTAATGACTGGCTTCCACCCAGAAGCATAAAAATTTCCTGGATCTTCTGTTCATTTTTATATGCTAGTACTCATCCTGGAGAGCTATTGAGCACATCCAGTCATCCTTTTCCAAAACTGGAAGAATGAACTGAACTGTGACCATCCAGAACTTTGTCTTCCAAAGCTGTTCAGATTGCCGAGATCCATAACTGTCCCTGTCCTCCAGTCCCCTTTTTTTTGGCACTAAAAAGAGTCTTGAGTAAGTTCTGGATGCTTTATGGTCTGGGTGGACCACTTGGGTGACTCTTTTGTTTAGCAGCTTTTGTATTTGAATGGCTGCTTGTTCCCTGTGACTAGGTGGAACAATATATCAACTCTGAGATCGCACTTCACAGAAGAAAATGGCAAACAAACCATTGCATGCTTCATGACTGCCTGTTGCAACCTTAGTCATGTTCCCTTTTAATGTACTATACTACAACATAACTCATCTTAGTTTAGTGAAGTGCGATCTTGGAGTTGATATATTTAAGTAGCAGGGGGTGTGGGGTGCTGGGGGGCTTGCCCCCTGGTTATAGTTGGTTTAGACTGATATGGTTTGTCTTTTATTTGTTTCTGTATGTATTTCTGCTGCTGTATAGTCACTGCTGGTGTCCTGTATGTTTTTCAATATTATGAGATTCAGTATTATGAATTTTCAGTATTTTGAGCTTTCGAGATTTTGAATTCAGTATTTTGAGATTCAGGATTTTGAGCTTTCAAGATTTTGAAGTGAACCTGTCCTGGAAAGATCCTTGTGATTTCTTGAACATCTTTCCACCACCTCAATGATTCCTTGAAAAGGATCTTTAGGGAGTGGAAAAACTTATGCCCATGGCAGAAAGGGTCTTTCCATTCTTCTTATACCTGGACAATGTATCTTTTACTTTGGGGCCAAAAGGACAGCTGCTGTCAAAGGGAGCACTGATGAACGTAGACTTATAAGGCTCTGCGACATCACCCAAATGCATCCAGGCATGTCTCTTAATGGCTATGCCTGAACTCACTGCCCTTGAGGTTCTTTATGCCATATTAGAAATAAGTCTCTTGGACCAGTTGGAAATGGATTGTAGGGTCACCAGCTGGGAAGTGACGGAATCTTTCACCTCTTCAGACATGGTTCCTGCAAGGGTACCTGAAAGTTACTTAATCAGATCCCTCTGAAGTCTAGTAAAATGTGCCAAATAGTTCACAGACCATAAGGCAAAGGTCACTGAAGCATAGACATGCTTCTCTAATCTATTCATCTCCTGTAACTCCTTGTCAGGAGGATGAACTGAGGTACTTCCATCAGCAAGTTCCTTTCTGATGGCTGCCTCCATGACCATGGCATCAACAGGTGGACCTTTTGACCAAAACTGCTTAGTCTCCGGGGGGGAGGGTTCATAATCTTATCAGGCTTCCTGGAAATGGGCTCACTGGTGTCAAGTCCTTCCATGCCCACTGCTAGACCAACTCCAGGTACTCGTCAGCAGGCAAGATCACCCAGGAAGTAGAGGGGCCAGTACAAAAAGCCTCCAGTAGCACAGATTCCTCAGACTAAGGATTACTGGGCCTCCAGCAGCCTCTCTGTTTCAGGATCTCAAGGATGTCTCTGAATGAGTCATCATCAGGAGGTGACCATGGGGACCCATTGCCCTCATCAAAATCTAATCCGCGATGACAAGTTCAGGGGAATCTATATGCTTCCTCTTGCCAGTCCTCTTGTTAGGGACCTGTTCGGTGGAATACTCTGGGGAGGTATCAGAAGAGGAGGGAATATCCTGGTGGGAAGTCTGGGGTTTTGTTATCGTTTACCTCTGTAAAGAGGACAGTTGAGACTCAAGTCACAGAGGTGGAGCAGAGGTAGACATAAGATCCAATGGGGGAAGCACCACTTGGGTGTGAGATACAGACAGAGTTCTCTCTAAAACCCTAAAGGCAGACCATCCTGAAGAAGGATAAGGACCTGGATCCAAGAGGCCAAGTTTCTGATCTCTAATCCCATCCTGCTCCAATGGCAGCTGCACCGAGACCAAAGTCAGACCCGAACTGACCACTGCCGAGGCTCCAAGATGCAGAGACAGCTCCAAAACCTTCTGAGTCAACTGCAGTACCTCAAACTCAACAGGGTAGAATTGGCTCGGAGAGCTCTCCAGATCCAGCTGGACCAAAGAGCTGAGAGCAAGTTTCAGATCTAGGGATACAAAACTCCTCTGATCTGAAGCAGACGGTGCATGACGACTTGGATCCGAAGGCTCGAAAACCTGGATAGGAATCAAAAGAGGAATTGATAGTGGAGGAGTTGTGAACATATGGGCTTCCTGACCCAATGGGGTAGGAGCCAAAAAAGGGCAGGCTGGATCTGTGCTGAGAGAATCTTACTCACTAACCTTTCTACATCTTCTTCAGTGAGACTTCTAGATGATGGGGTGGATACAGCCAAAGGAGATTTTGGTCTTTCCAAAAAGTGAGAAGGCACTCTAGATGGAACCAGGTCCAATGAATGTGAATACCTTGTTTTAGGCAGAGTTGGTGAGGTAGATATCTAATCCGAGGTCTACATATCCAATAAATCTTTGCTCTTCAGAGACTTCAGATCTGAAGAAGTTGTCAGATCCAGAGACTTTTAGTTGGACTTAACAAATCCGAAGAAGAGATTGGATCCAATAATGTTTTTCTTCTTCATAAAATCTGAAAGAACTATAGGATCTGAAGAAGTTCTTTTCATGGATTTTTTCCAAAGACCTGGAGGATGCAGGAGAGATGTCTTCTTGCATTTTTCCTTGGATGTTCCAGATATAGCTTCATCAAATGATGAAGACAAAAGTCCCTTTAGAATAAGTTTATTTCTGAGATTTACTAATGCTCTATTGTTAACCCAGCCATTGGGGATTCACAAGCCAGTGCATTTCTTTGTGCCGGTCCCAAGCCCGGATAAATGGGGAGGGTTGCGTCAGGAAGGGCATCCGGCATAAAACATTTGTCAAATGAGATATGCGGAAAACAATACAGATTTACATACCGGATTGGTCAAGGCCCGGGTTAACAACGACCACCACCTATACTGTTAGCCAACAGGGTGCTGGCGGAAATTGGGCTACTGTTGGCTGAAGGAGGAAAAGAAGAAGAAGAGGGTGAAGGCATGCCCGAAGGCAGGAAGAGAAGAGAAAGGTTAGGAGTGTGGTAGTGAAGGTAGGAACTTTGAATGTTGGCAGTATGACTGGTATAGGGAGAGAGCTAGTGGATATGATGGACAGAAGGAAGGTTGATATATTGTGTGTGCAAAAGACCATGTGGAAGGGAAGTAAGGCCAGGTGTATTGGAGGTGGGTTCAAATTGTTCTATCATGGTGTGGATGGGAGGAGAAATAGGGTAGGGATTATCCTGAAGGAACAGTATGGCAAAACTGTTTTTGAGGTGAAAAGTGTCAGATCGAGTGATGTTTATGAAGCTGGAAATTGATAGTGTATTGATGAATGTTGTTAGTGCATATGCTCCGTAAGTTGGGTGTGTGATGGATGAGAAAGAAAAATTTTGGAGTGAGTTGGATGAAGTGGTGATGACTGTACCCAAGGGTGACAGAGTGGTGATTGGAACAGATTTCAATGGGCATGTTGGTGAAGGTAACAGAGGAGATGAGGACATGATGGGTAGGTATGGTGTTAAGGAAAGGAATGCAGAAGGTCAGATGGTAGTGGATTTTGCAAAAAGGATGGACATGGCTGTGTTGAATACGTATTTTAACAAGAGGGAGGAGTAGAGGGTGACATACAAGAGTGGAGGGAGCTGCACACAGGTGGATTATATCCTATGCAGGAGGGCCAGTTTGAAGGAGATTGGAGACTGTAAAGTGGTGATGGGGGAAAGTGTAGTTAGGCAGCATAGAACAGTGGTCTGTAGAATGACGTTGGTGATCAAGAAGAGGAGGAGAAGTGTGAGGGCAGCACCAAGGATCAAATGGTGGAAATTGAAAAAGGGTGATGGTGAGCTGGAGTTCAGAAAAAGAGTTAAGACAGGCACTGGGTGGCAGTGAAGAGTTACCGAACAGCTGCAGAGCTAGTAAGGGAGACTGCTAGAAAGGTGCTTGGTGAGATCTGGACAGAGGAAGGAGGATAAGGAGACCTGGTGGTGGAATGAGGAAGTACAGGAGAGTATACAGAGAAAGAGGCTGGTGAAGAAGAAGTGGGATTGTCAGAGAGATAAAGAAAGTAGACAGGAGTATAAGGAGATGAGGCGCATGGCAAAGAGAGAGGTGGCAAAGGCTAAGGATAAGGCATATGGAGAGTTGTATGAAAGGATAGACACTATGGCGGGAGAAAAGGACTGGTACCAGTTGGCTAGACAGAGGGACCGAGCTAGGAAAGATGTGCAGCAGGTAAGGGTGATAAAGGATAATGAGGGAAACGTACTCACAAGTAAGGAGAGTGTGTTGAACAGATGGAAAGAGTACTTTGATGGGCTGATAAATGAAGAGAATGAGAGAGAGAGAAGGTTGGATTATGTGGGGATAGTGAATCAGGAAGTGCAACGGATTAGCAAAGAGGAAGTAAGGATAGCTATGAAGAGGATGAAGAATGGAAAGGCTGTTGGTCCAGATGGCATACTTGTGGAAGCTTGGAGGTGTTTAGGAGAAATGGCAGTCGAATTTTTAACCAGATTGTTTAATGAAATCTTGAAAAGTGAGAGGATGCCTAAGGAGTGGAGAAAAAGTGTTTTGGTACCGATTTTTAAGAATAAGGGTGAGGTGCAGAGCTGTAGTAACTACAGAAGGATAAAATTGATCAGTCACAGCATGAAATTATGGGAAAGAGTAGTAGAAGCTAGGTTAAGAATGGAGGTGATGATTAGTGATCAGCAGTATGGTTTCATGCCAGGAAAGAGCACTACATATGCAATGTTTGCTCTGAGAGTGTTGATGGAGAAGTACAGAGAAGGTCAGAAGGAGTTGCATTGTGTCTTTGTGGACTTAGAGAAAGCATATGACAGGGTGCCTAGAGAGGAGTTGTGGTATTGTATGAGGAAGTCAGGAGTGGCAGAGAAGTATGTAAGAGTAGTACAGGATATGTACAAGGGTAGTGTGACAGCGGTGAAATCTGCAGTGGGAGTGACAGATGTGTTTAAGGTGGAGGTGGGATTACATCAATGATCAGCTCTGAGCACTTTCTTATTTGCAGTGGTGATGGACAGATTGACAGCCAAGATAAGACAGGAGTCCCTGTGGGCTATGATGTTTGCAGATGACATTGTGATATGTAGTGAGAGTAGGGAACAGGCTGAGGAGACCCTGGAGAGGTGGAGATATGCTCTAGAGAGGAGAGGAATGAAGGTCAGCAGGACTAAGACAGAATATATGTGTGTGAATGAGAGGGAGGATAGAGGAATGGTGAGGATGCAGGGATGACAGTTAGCAAAGGTAGATGAGTTTAAATACTTGGGATCAATAGTTCAGAGTAATGTTGAGTGTGGAAGAGAGGTGAACAAGAAAGTACAGGCAAGGTGGAGTGGGTGGAGAAGAGTGTTAGGAGTGATTTGTGACAAACGAGTACCAGTAAGAGTGAAAGGGAAGGTCTACAAGAGGGTAGTGAGACCAGCTATGTTATATGGGTTGGAGACAGTGGCACTGACAAAAAGGCAGGAGTCAGAGCTGGATGTGGCATAGGTAAAGATGTTAAGATTTGCACTAGGTGTGACGAACTGTTACCTATTTCATCTTGTCGAATTGTTCATTAATACAAAACCAGAGAGAGAGAGTGAGAAAGTTCATAGGTTCATAGGTTCATAGGTTCATACTAGGCTATCTGCCCAAGGGCATTTATAAGCCTTTTAGTTTGAATAAAAACTATGCCTATCATTTTGCTGTGCCTCTGTCAAGCAGTGACACTGAAGTAATCCCTGGGGTATATCTGCAATCTCCCATCCATTGGTCAAGATTCCTCTTGAACAAGGCCAGAGAGGTGCTCTGCCTCACATGTGCGGATTTTTGTTCCACAGCATAGGGAGTCTCTGGGTGATGAATCTGTCCCTCCAGCACGTTCTATTTATAACCGTGTCAAGGTTTAAGTCTCCGCCCTTGTGGTTCTGAGGGATCTAGATTTTTGAGGTGAAGCATATTCATCAAATCTGGGTTTGACATGGCCTTATATGTCAGGCACAGGTCACCTCTGCGCAAGCGGTATGAGACTGAATAGAGCTGGAGTTCTTTCACTCGGGCAGCATAAGACATATTTTGAGACCCTTTATCCTTTTGGTGAGGAACTTTTGGGGCCTTTCAAGCTGCAGCAGGTGTCTGGTCAGATACATTCCAACGGGCATTGTACTCAATCATAGGTCTAATGAGTGATGAGTACAGGGGACGATGACCTCCCTTGATCTAGATGTGAATCCCTTCATGATCAGGTGCGTGATATAGAAGGTTTTCCTAACTACTTTAGCAACATGAGTGTCAAACGAAAGGCTACTGTCAACCTGGGTCCCCAGATCTCTGATGACTTTTTCTGTGCTCAGTGGATTGCCACCTATATGGTAGCTAGGGGTAACCTTGTTTGTATGACTATGCATTTTTGGCGTTTAACTTCAGGCCATGGCTCTGGCACCAGTTATCTGTTTCTGTGAGGCCCTTCTGGAGGATATCTGTGTCAGATGTGTTTTCGACTATGGCGCCCAGTTTGCAGTCATCTGCAAACTTTGTCAGCTATAACCCTCCTGTGTTTGCTTGTACTTCAGAAAAGTAGATGCCGAACAAGAGTGGACCCAGGACTGAGCCCTGTGGGACACCACTTGTGACAGGCTTTGAGTCTGACATGGCTCCAGCAACTCTGACCCTGTGGGTTCTGTCACTTAGCCAGTTTGCAACCCATCTTGTGATGTATGGGTTTACATTCAAGCTGATGAGTTTTTCGATGATACCTGAGTGGGGTATTGTGTCAAGGCCTTTGCCAGGTCGAGGTAGGCTGTATGGACTGCCTTTCCCTCATCAATGGCCTTGGTGACTGTCTCGAAAAAGTCAACCAAGTTTAAGAGGCAGGATCTGCCTTTGACAAAGCCAAACTGGGTTGGATCCAAAGTCTGCAAGTTCCCTATGTCTTTATTTATGAGTTCCATTATGATCCTCTCCATGGCTTTGCAGATAAGGCTTGTCAAGCTAATGGGGGTAATTTCCAGGGTCTGTGGAGGCACCGCCCTTATGAAGTGGGACCACAGTCGCCGCCGCGCCGCCACTTTGAGGTACGTATCCTGAGGTGAGGCTAAGATTAAACAGCTGTCCTAACTGTGGGTTTAATTCCTCGTTGAGTTCATGAAGCACACAGCGGGGACACCATCCGGTCCCATGGATGCTGTGTTTTTGCCTTAGTGAGGGCAGTTCTCACCTGGGCGTTGGAGATGTTTGGGGGCTACAATCCTCTGGAATAGATATCTCTCCTTTTGGGGAGTTTGCACTGAACCTGTCAGCCAGTATGTTGGCAATGTGTGTAGGTTCAGTAATTTTCACATCATTTTGAACTAATTCTGAGCATATCTGGGAGTTTCCTCCTAGGTTTCTAACATAGCTAAAGAAGGCCTTATGATTCTCTTTAGAGTCCTTGGCGATTTTTCTCTCAAAATTTGCCTTGGATGATTTTATGAGAGCTCTTAGTTTTTTACTTATAATGATCAAAGGTGTCTTACCTTTCAAGGATTTTGCTCTATCTTGTAGTAGCTTCCTCCTTTTGTTGTAGAGCTTGTTTATGGCTGAGAGGAGGGAACTGTTACTGTTTTACTTCGTTATAATACCTTACTAATGTGGGAACCAAGAATGAAAGAATTGTCTGTTTTCACTTTATTGCGTATGCTCAGCAGAGAGAGAGAGAGAGACAGAGAGAGAACCGTTACTTGTTTTTTGTTCTCAATAGTTTTCTACTATGAGACCTGAGAATTGTTACCTGTTTGCTTGTATTGCAACAGCTCACCAGAAGGAAAGATGCTGCTCACAAAGGTGAGACCAGCAAGCACTAAAAATTGAAAGTACTTCATCTTTAGACTGTGACTATAGCTGCTCATTCCTGCGACACCAAGAAAAACAGGAGATCTATTACAAGAACAGTGGGCTATGATAAACTTTCAAAGTTATTTGAATACTTTTTCCATCTGTCATTACTGTAATCAGTTATCGTACCTTCCACCTACTGAGTTCTTCCTACAATAAACACCAGTTTATAAGAAATGAAAAGTGATGAATACATCTGTTTGTTACAGTGCAGATTCCAGCACTTGCTGCAACTGTTTAGTATCAATTTATGAGCAGATAATGGCATCTGGTTTGCAGTTTTCAGCATACTTAGTCAACCACACTTCTGGGACACTGGCTTGAATGTCTGAAAAATGCCAAATGAATGAGGATCTAGGAACTATGTGAATAATTTCATTTGAAACTTGAAAAGTGCGTACTTGGCACTAGTGAGAATGCAGCCTAGTATGTTGTCTGGGTCCATGGAAGTATTATTTTTAGTCTTTAAAAAGAGTCATTAAAAATGTAATTTCAGGAAAACTAAATCTTCATGGATAGTGGTGGCAAAGATGGGGTTTAATGGGGGTAAAGTCAACACTGATCTTTTAATGCCAATATACTAGCTATATCCTTGGAAACAAAATGTGTGATATGGATGCTCAGTGCATTGTTGGACATTATGACTTAACTCCCTGATATAAATGAAGAAAGATCTATAACTTCCATTAGTATCTGTATCAATCATAGGCTGTTACACATTTTACATTTTCTAAAGTGTGCTCTAAAGTTCATTACTGGCAAATTGCATTGCAGTCTTGAAGCAGGGTGATGGGCAGTTTTTACAACTTGCCATTATTTTCCATCTTTAACAAGTTCCACCTGTGAGATTTTTTTTCATGAAATTGCCATTTTATTTAGGTCAGGCAGATACTGATTTTTCTTTGAATATGCTTAGGTACTGGTAAAAGTTAGAAGTGAATGCAGCACCCCTTTTGGTTGAGTCCATTTGCAGGAGATTGTTATGAATTTAGCCAGTGTTTTCTACAAGCTGAAGTATGTTAGCCATGGACAAGTCCTTAATGACGGTCTCATTTTGAGGTAGGATGGTACTAATTGCCCTGATGGAGAAGATGATTGATTAGTGATCAGATTTAACCAAAGGTGAGGAGCTGTAGAGTGAGTACAGGTTTGAGCTTATTTGGGAAGGACCACATCAAGGAAATTAAAGTCTTTAGTGGGTAATGTTCCACTTTTGTTTAAGCATATTAGTAATAACTTAGTTTAAGAAATGCTGAGCCTATCCATTTTTCCAGGAGTAAATCTGTCAATCAGTGTTTGGGTAAGTGAAGTACCCTGGAAGGAAAGTATCTGGTTTGATATTTACTCCCCTCTGATGGCTTTAAGGTAATTTCAATGAATGTGTTGTGGTGGGTGCTTTGATGGAGATTTACAGCTAGCAATGAAGTGACAGTTGGATTTGTTAACAGGGATTTGTATCTCTAGATGCTCCACTTTAGAGTCATGGGTGATCTGACATGAGATAATAATACAGATACTCCCCCACAGTTCAGTTACATGAGAACCTAAAGCCATGATACTTAAACCCCGGTATAGATGGACTGCTTTCATTACTCTGAAACCATGTCTCAGTAGTTATAAAAATATGAATTTCTTCAAGACTCCTATTACTGATGCTGTCTGAGTTTCAGTTTGCATTTGATATGTTGGAATGTCCAGTAGAGGGGGCTCTGCTTAAATAAAGATACTATGGGGCAGGAAAAATGTAATCATTATGTGGATTCCCTTGTATGAGAAATGTAAGCCATCCCAGAAGAAACAGGAAGGTTTATCAATCACCTCATTCAAGGATGACACATACTGGATTCTCTTAGAATTAAATAAAAGGTCATTCTTTTCCATTTGTCTCTGGAAGTTTCTGCAAGACTTTTGCTTGCTAAAGTATAGTTTCCTTATAATGTACTTTATTAACTAGATTGATAAAAGACCTGACAGTGATGATGACAAGGGTATATACCATTCTGCCAAATTTTCCATCATTCTTGATCTATTTTGGGGGTTAGGGTTGCCCAGGTCATTCCTCTCATTTATATCCGCATGAATTATATCAGCCACAACTGGGTCAGCCTTTTGGCTAAGAATGGACCTGTTAGATGACACTTTATAAAGCCTATATATTAACTTTAGAGTTGGTGGTTTAAGTTAGATTCTTCTTTTTTTTTCATTCTGATAATTGTTTTGTAGTATCCTAGAATTAATTAATAAAAATCAAATCTGTTCACTTGAAAATACAGCTACAGATTCTACGGGATCAACCTAGTAGAGAAAAATTAAACTGGATATAGAAAGACAAAAAAAAAAACTTTTTACATCACGTTGTACATACTAACCAGAGATTACATTCTCTGTCTGAGTTGCCTGCCTCCAAGGATGACATTCTTCTATATGATCGTAAACTTCTCTTGGTTGACCAGTGTATAAGAACTTCTTTCCTGTTTTTCAAAAGAATTCAGACATCAGATAACTGATCAGACTTTGCTTAGAAAATAAAAAGTAAGAAGCAGTTAATGTATTTAGTTGAATAATAACCTTCTGTTTAGTCCAGTAAGCTGTTAACTCCAATTTTGGGGCAGAACATGAGTGCATTGTAAACCAGAGTTTAAGGTGACAAATATGCAGGTTCTACATAAACCCTACAGCATTATACAATGAACAAAAAAGTATAAATCAGCTCCACTGACCATAAGAATTATACAATAAACAAAAAAGTATAAATTAAACTACAGAACGAACTGGCACCCTCCTAAGTACCATGTTCAATCATAGCCTTACCTCAGGCTTTGTGCCACTGAATGGCGCACAGCGACGGTTATCCCACTCCACATAGGGGGAGCCACCACAGACCCCGGGAACTACCGCCCCATTAGCCTAACGAGCCTGGTCTGCAAGGCCATGGAATGTATCATCATGGAACTTATAACAAAGACACTGGTAATCTCCAAACTCTGGACCCTACTCAGTTTGTGTTTGTAAAAGGCAGATCATGTCTCCTAAACCTGATAGACTTCTTTGAAGCAGTCACTAAAGCTGTAGACGAGGATAAGGTGGTTCACACAGCCTATCTAGATCTCGCCAAGGCTTTTAACACCATCCCCCACTCTGGAATTATAGATAAACTCACTAAACTAGGTATAAATCCCTATGTCACAAGATGGGTTGTCAATTGGCTCACTGACAGAACCCACACTGTGAAAGTAGCAGACTCCAAATCCGACTTCAGACCAGTGACAACTGGAGTACCACAGGGTTCAGTCCTGGGTCCTCTCCTGTTTGGTATCTACTTCTCTGAAGTATAGACTAACACAGAAGGTCTTTGGCTGACAAAGTTCACAGATGACTGCAAACTAGGAGCCATAATCGAAATTCCTAATGATGTGGACATCCTACAAAAGGGCCTCACTGAGACAGATGCCTGGTGTCAAAGCCATGGCCTCAAGCTCAATGCCAGAAAGTGCACTGTCATCCCCAAAACTCTGTACCCATGAACTACCACATAGGTGGTAGTCTACTTAACACTGAAAGTGTGATAAGAGACCTTGGGACACAGGTGGACAGTAGTCTCTCCTTTGATAATCACATCGCCACAGTAGTCAGGAAATCCTTCTACATGGCACACCTCATCACAAAAGGTTTCTCATCCAGAAAAAAAAAAGAGGTCATTGTTCCCCTCTACTCGTCACTCATTAGAACCATTATAGAGTATAACGCCCCTTTTGTTATGTACCTCACAAGACATCTACAACAACTGGAAAGGCCACACAAATACCTCACAAAGATGATTACCGGCCTCAAACAGATGCCCTATGCAGACCGTCTCAAAAAACTGCAGCTTTACTCCGTCGCATATCACCTACTCAGAGGCGATCTCTGCCTAACATACAAAGCTATGTCAAACCCAGAGCTGATGGACATGCTCCACTTAAAGAAATCCCAATCCCTCTGAGATACACGCTCTAGGGATCTAAACCTGATCACCACAATAAACAGAACATGCTGGAGGGATAGATTCCTGTCCCAGAGACTCCCCATACTCTGGAACAAACTACCTAGCTATATCAAGCACAGCTCCTCATTAGCACTATTCAAGAAAAACTTGATAATTGGATGGGAAATAGGAAATTCTCCTCTGGAATCACTTCTGGGGTTCTGCTCGACAGTGGCACAGGAAAATAATTTTCTTGGATGGCGAAAGCCAGGGTACCTTTTTGGCTAGGCTTATATAGGCCCTAGGGTCAATAGCCTAGTACCTACCTATGAACCTATGAATTGGCTCCACTGATCATAAGAATAAATGCAATGCATTTACTTAATCAAATTAAGGTTCTACTGCATTAAGCTGGGGTCTCTAATTTTCGAGTAAAATATAGGTACACTATGAAACAGAGTTTTAAGTTGACAGACATGCCCACTAGAATACTATACAATGAATAAAAAAGTGCATGCCAGCTCCATTTAACATAATCATAAAGCCATGACTGTGGCCTGGCTAGCCTAGAAGCAACTAACACCCTGAGTGTTGGAGGAGCCAGCTGGTGAGATTAGGAGATAGCAGCAAGAGCTTGTTCACCCACCCTGAAGACAAGATGGTAGCTTAGAGTACTGTTATGCTGACACCCAATGCATGCTGGATGCTTGCCTCTTCCATGCAGCACATAAGCATTGTAGCTATGATGAGCACATGCAAAAGCATGCTGCAGATTGTGAATGGTTTTGCAGGACCCTCTCCAGTTAATACACAAATTAAACTATCAGAGGGAGGTGTAATGGACCAAAACCTCTGAACCCCCTCCAGGATATTACCTATAGGATCATCTTTTCCTCAACCCTAGTGCCCTTGAATACTGTGAAAAGAAGGGGAGGAAATGAGCTAAAGGAGGAAAAGGCTCGGTGGTTTACAAAAAGAAAAAACACACTAAGAAGCAGTATAAGAAAAGCTTGTAAATGAGTGTGGTGTAGTGTAGAGTAGTGTGAATAGGTGCCAAGAATAGAAGAAAATAGTCAAAAATAACTTAACAGTTCCCACCCTTAAACTTTAATGGCGTCCAAAACTTTCGTCTGACAGATGTTAGCCACTGAAAGTACTCTCATGGAATACAATAAAACAACAAAAATATTTATCAGTTTTGTGTGTTGAATTCAACAATGTATTACTGAGTCTTTCTGTAAAAAATAAGATTCAAGATACTAAGCCTGAAAAATACACAACAGCACAGGATCTTATCTGAGTCTCACTTCCTCCATGGCTTCCTACAACACCTTGTATTTCATATATGGATCAGATTTTAGCACTAGCACAGATATATGTATAACATACCTGGCTGAGAAAGTATAGGCATGTAATATTCCCATATCACTTGATTAGTCATCACTATTTTTTTATTTGGCTTACTGATCTTGTGAAACACAATGAATCTTCACCATCTTTCTTAAACAGTAATATCTACCACGCCATGCCTCATGTCAGTGGCATGGGTTTTATGCTCCATCTATAAAACTTGCACTAACAGTCTCTCATTTCAGTTTTCCTGTTTGAGAAAGCCTTTATCTTAGTACTGATACTGATACTTACAATAAATAAAACAAGTTAATTTATTAATTGAGACACTACAAATACAAACACAAACAACTATATTCATAGCTCTGCAAGCTATAAAAGACTGGAAGAGAGATGATATCCTGAATCTAAATGGAACTCTAGCTGGTGGAAGAAGAAGTAAAAGTGTTTATTAACTAGTTGTGTTGTTGTTTGTCTTTGACTTTTCCCTGTTAGGGGTCGCCACAGCGGAACTCCGGTCCACTAATGATTGGCAGTTGGTTTTTATTATTAACTAGTTATGTCTGTTCTCAAAATCCTATTCAATAAGGTGACTACCTCAAACAACAATATAATCTTAATTAGAGACAGTCATGTGAGTAGTAATTACTAACTTCTGGGGATAACCCAAAATAAATCACAAGGCAGTCAAGAGCAGTGAACAGTTACTTGACCCCTATAACACAGCTGTGCCAGTGCCTGCCTTGCCTCTGCAGTAGACACCTAGCTTATATTGTTTACAAAATGTATGCACAGTTGCACACAGTGCGGTTTCTAGAAAGTGTTGCATACATACATTTCTAAAATATGAAGCACAAATGAAAACAGCCATTGGAGTAGATTCTAACAATTCCTTAAAGGGTTTTCTTATATTTAGTATAGCAAAAAGCAGTAAAAGTAGTTTAGTTACCCATCAGCTTAGAGTAGCCCATTGAATACTGGTCTCTGCTTCACAGTTCCAGGGTCTGGGGTTTCAGTCCTGACCTCCAGTCACTGTCTATTTAGAGTTTGCATGTTCTTTCTACTCCTCTGTGAGTATTTTACATGTACACCATATTTCAAAAATATACTAATTAAGTGGTTGCTGTAAACTGCTGTCTTCATACATTAGTTTTACCATTGCCTTTGAGGCCTAAGTTGTGGCTGAAAAGGATCCATGAAAACAGATAGCAAAGGAGCACATTAAATTAAAAATCTGTTTTGCAATATGATATTCATGTTTCAGGCTGTTCCACATGGATGCAAATTAATCCTTAGATGTAAAAACCCTTTAAGAAAGTATTTTATCTTGCAATTGGCATAAACCTATGCAAACAAAAGTATCAAGAAGAAATAATAGAGAAACTTTTACTAGTAAATATGACAATACTGACTCACATTGGCAACATAGTCTAAAAGTTTGAAAAAATAACAAATGAAAAGGTCAAGAGTATGCCCGAGTCCAAAAGGGAAATCGTTTCCTGTTATATCCTGGTAAATAAGGAGACCACACGGTTCTGGAGTTGTAAGGCCTTTCTTTATTCAGAACCTCCAGGTGCGCACCCATGTTACATATTCAGCACTCCATAGCCATACATACATCGGAACCAACGAGACACCAGAGAATACAGAACCAACACTACATGTTGTTAATTCCCCATAGCGCCCCCACTGCACAATAACAACATTACCTGCCCGAATACTACATTCCTCCCCTCTTAAGCTATTGACATACACCTCCTGACATAAGAGAAACGAGGGAGCAAGTCAAAAAACAATCCTTCCAGTCACTTAATTTCTAAATAACCGGCAAGTTATTAAACGGTTACCATACAAGCAAGTGATGTTGTTCTTCTAACCTATACATACACTTTTAACACTGATAGTCCTTCAAGTAACTAGGTTTAACCAGTGTACGCTTAGAATGGCGCAATGGTACCACCCTAGGTGACTCCGGTGTCACAGTTACCACCTCTGGTACCGGTGTGTCCATCCCTGGAAAGGTTTGGTCCTCGGGAACCTCTCCTTCCAAGTCCCGGTGGTCTTCCTCGGCCCCCAAGATCGGAGATCCTCCTGCCGCTGCGAGCCCTTCTTCTGAAACTAACGGTATTTCCGGGGCTTGCAGTTCCATAAAGTCCTTCTCCTTGCTCCGCAGAATCTGGTCCACATGTCTCCTGACCACAAAACCTCCATTCAACCTCACCTGGTACGACAGTGGACCAGTACTCTTTACAATGAACCCTGGAATCCATTTAGGTCCATAGCTGAAGTTTCCAGTCATCACTGCATCTCCCACCAAGAAACTTCTTCCTCTCCGTCGATCCTGATGTTCTTTTTGCCGCCATTGTGTCCTCTCTACCTTAGCTCGGATGTTTGGATGCACCAGATCCAATGTTGACCTTAATCTCCGTCCTTGCAACATCTCGGCAGGTGACAATCCGGTGGTAGACTGGGGTGTAATCGGTAGCTGAATAACACCCTTGACACTTTTGCTGCCATACTTCCGTCTCCGGCCTTTATCATCATTGCTTTAAAGGTCTGGACAGCCCTTTCAGCACAGCCATTTGAAGCCGCATGGTATGGTGCTGATGTGGCGTGTCGATGCCATTTTTTTTCAGAAAACCCTTGAACTCTCCACTCATGAAACATGAAGCATTATCTGATACAATAGTCTCGGGTAGTCCTTGACTACTGAAACTCTTCCTCAGGCATTCAATGGTCGTGGTAGAAGTGGTTGTTTTAACTGGATAGGCATCCATCCATTTAGAATGAGCATCCATTATTATCAAAAACATTGCCCCCATAAAAGGCCCTGCATAGTCTATATGAATTCTCTGCCAAGGACTACTCGGCCACTCCCATGGGTGTAGTGGTGCCGCCACGTAAGTTGCGATGTTGCTGACAGATGTTACACTCTTTCACAGCGACTTCAATGTCGTGGTCCAACTTTGGCCACCAGAAATAACTTGCTAAGGCCTTCATTCGGGTGATGCCCACATGACCCTGGTGCAGCTGTTGTAAAGTGCACGTCTTCCTGGGGCGGAATTATCACTCGTGCCCCCACAACACGCATCCATCTTGCACACTCAGCTCTGTTTTCCTCACATCATGAGGCGGAAAACTGGATCAGGTTGTTGTGTTGTCCAGCCTTGCTGGACCCACTGAAACTACTCGAGCCAACACCGGGTCTTTTCTTGTCCATTCGCTCAGTTCCTCGCTGACACCAACGTGATGTCCTCCATCATCAACACTCGGTCCTCCGTTTCCTCTCTGAAGAGGCCCTGTAGCGCAGGCGGCTCAGCGCATCCGCATTGCTATGGTGTTTCGGGCTTATAAACAATCTCATATTCATAAGCTCTCAATGTTACAGCCCATCTCTGAATGCGGGGAGAAACCATCTGAGGCACGGCCTTCATCTCGTTGAACAGTAACAACAAGGGCTTATGATTGGTGCAAACAGTAAACTTCCTGCCATAGAGGTATTTGTGGAACCGCTTAATTCCAAAAATTACAGCCAAACCCTCTTTGTCTAGCTGGGAATAGTTGGACTCCGCTGGTGTCAAGGTTCGTGACATGAACCCGATGGGTCTTTCTTGTCCATCTGGCATACGGTGTGCCAACACGGCCCCTAACCCATAAGGTGAGGCATCACATGACAGAATTAAGTCCTTATGACTATCGTAGTGCACCAAAACCTCTGAGGACTGCATTAGTTTCTTGGACTGCTCAAACGCTCTGTCCTGTTCCTCCTGCCGTCCAGGGTCTCCTTCCTTAATAGTGTATGTAAAGGAGCTAACAGCGTTGACAGATTTGGTAGGAACCTGTTATAATAGTTAAGTAAGCCTAAGTAGGCCTTCAGCTCTGTAACATTTGTGGGTGCAGGTGCCTGTTGGATGGCTTTTACCTTGTTTGGCAGAGGGTGTAGGCCCGATGCATCCACCTTGTAACCCAGGAACTCGGCTTCCTTTTCCATGAAAGCACATTTACTCCACTTCACCCGCAGACCAGTCTCTACTTGGTCGCCTCAGCACCTCGTTCAGAGTCTCCAGATGCTCGATTGTTCCTACCCGTCAACAGGATGTCGTCCAAATACACAGCCACCTTGAATTCCTGACACCAGTCCCTCCATTATTCTCTGGAAAATAGCTGGACTAGAGGAAACACCAAAGGGTAAACGATTTACTTGGAACAAACCTTTGTGTGTGTTAAGGGTGACATATGGCTTTGACCCTTCCTCCAGCACAACTTGTTGATATGCATGACTGAGGTCCAGTTTGCTGAACCTTTCACCTCCGACAGCTTTTCAAACACATCCTCCACCGTTGGTATTGGATACTGCTCCAGCTTCGAAACTTGGTTCACTGTTAGCTTGTAGTCCCCACATATGCGTACAGTATTATCTGGCTTTAATACTGGCACAATGGGTGCCGCCATTCAAAACTTTACTGGTTCAATTATACCTTGCTTGGTGAGTCGCTCTAACTCAGTCTCCACTTTCTTCTTCATTGCATATGCGGGTCTGGGTTTGTAAAATCTTGGCGTTGCATTTTCTTTGACGTGTATCTTTGCTGGTGGACCCCTCCAGGTACCCAGTTCCTCTTTGAACACTTCTTCATTGTTCTCCAGCACCTCTTGCAATGTCAGCATCTGCTGTTCTACTTTATGGAGTTGTAGACAGCCCATTTCCAGCTCCTTTTGGTCCGCCCGGCCTAACAGGTTTGGTCCATTACCTGCCACCACCATGACTGGCAACTGTTTGACTTTGTCTTTATGTGTTACAGTTACTTTTGCCATCCCCAGTGTGGGAACTGTTTCACCTGTATATGTTTTCAAAGTCACTGAACAGTCCTGCAGCTCCTGAGCTTCTTTTAGCCATAACTTCCCATACTCAGCCTTTGACAGCACTGTCACACTACATCCAGTATCCACTTCAAACTGCACCATTTTACCATTTAAGTCCAACTGGGTTGTAATGGGATCGACTCTTACCAACCTTGCCTCTTTCATGTTAAACATAGTAAACACTTCCTCTACTTCCCTGGTTTGTTGATCTGTACCTTCATGCATATGGTGTGCATACTGCTGTTTTATTTTCCAGTTTCCCTTCCTGTCCGTTATGCTGCTCTTTTCCTCCCCCTTTCTCTGCTGGTCCCTAGAGGGCGTTGACCTGCACATCTTCTTCACATGGCCCTTTTTTCCGCAAGCATGACATTTTTCATTTAAGAAACGACAGTTCCGTGACAAATGTTCACCGCCACACCTGTAACAGGCATACTGACCAGACTTCCCTTGTGATTTATGCTCCATGACCACTTTATGCACTGGCAGTGGGGTAGCACTCCTGCTCCCAACCCCTTCGATTGCTTTTGGTTGTAAATCACGAATGTCTTTATTCGCTGTCTCGATGGCCTGTGCCAACTTCAAGGCCTTTTCAAACGACAACTCAGGCTCCGCTAATAATCTGCGTTGTATGCGGTCATCTGCAATGCCACATACGAGCCTATCACGTAGCATTTCTGTCAGTCTGTCACCATAATTACAGTGTTGCGCCAGCTCCCTCAGCACAACATACTCCGTTACCGTTTCATTGGCTAGTCTAGTCCTTGAATTTAACTTGAACCTTTGGACTATTTCACTCGGCTTGGGTTATAATGTGACTGAAGCAAGCTCGTCAACTCCGTGAGCGATTTATCCCCTGGTTTATCAGGACTCAATAAGTTCCTCATCAGACTGTGCGTCTTGCTGCCCACCGAGCTCAGCAATATGGCTCGCTTCCGCCCGCATCCATTATCTGGTTTGCTTCAAAAAAATGTTCCAACACTTCACAATACTCCTCCCAGGTCTGTGTCTGACAGTCGTATGCAACCAGCGACCCTAACATGGAAACAGACATAACTCCGGCAGCCCCAGTCTCTTCGTCGTCCGACATTAACTGCACCCCGCCGTTTTCACTCTTAACGGACTGAGGCATCCCATCCTCGTCGCCAATATGTTATATCCTGGTAAATAAGGAGACCACACGGTTCTGGAGTTGTAAGGCCTTTCTTTATTCAGAACCTCCAGGTGCGCACCCATGTTACATATTCACCACTCCATAGCCATACATACATCGGAACCAACGAGACACCAGAGAATACAGAACCAACACTACATGTTGTTAATTCCCCATAGCGCCCCCACAGCACAATAACAACATTACCTGCCCGAATACTACATTTCCACTTACAAATATATGGTTTCCCTACTGAAGGCCTTCAAGCTTACTTTAATAATGTTGGGATAGGTGAAAACAAGGAGTCTTGCATGAATCAAAAGCAAATCATCCATTCATACAGGTTGAGAAACATGAGGCTGCGATGCAATACCAAGCATTATTGCTCCTACAGTGAGTTTCAGTAAAGCTGGGCATACAACAAGGATTTCAGGCTAACTGTACAATTAAGGTATGTTATGCCACAGTGGCTCAAGTGCATGCAGTTAGATCCAAATGTGTTTGATATGGCATTGCCTTGAACACTTTCTGATTTAGAGGATGGGGCATAAAGAAGATACAGCCCAAAGTAAGGACAGCACATTTGCCCTGCAGGTTTTTGGATAGTGGAAAAGGAAACAGCACTTCTGAGTCTAAGCACTGCCCCCTATAGCAGTTATATCCCACAAGACTAATATTGTTTGGAATATGTCTGTCTAGCTGCCATCCAAATCCAAAGGACATGTACTTGCTCAGTGAATTTCTTAGATTGTGTCCTTCCCTGGAAGGTAAACTATTTGAAGATTTATTCTTTACTTTTTGGCCACTTCCATGCATATATACACAAAGGCTATACAGTGATTCCCCTTGATTGTTTAGATAACACATTACTGTTGCACAGTTTGTATTCACATAAAATATCCCTGCAGAGATATTTGTTTTGAAAGCTTTCAGTGTCAACAGCAGCACTGTCATCTCGTGTAGACTGATAAGAAGAGATGCTCACTTTGTCACTAAGTACCCTCAGTCTTGAGGGAATCCCAAGGAGAACTTCTGAGGGATTATATGATGAATCTATCATCATAAACTGGGCTGGTGCTAGAGTGGACAGTCATCATACAATTAATCCAAAGTTATTAAATGAGTAGGTGCAGAGCTGGAAACAAGCATTCTGTGTGACAAACTGTGTCACTGTGCCTCTAACAATGCACACAAATTCTTTTGTTGTTAAATATAAAATTATTCTCTTTTGTCCCATATAATCTGTAGCTTGCTTCCAAAGTTTTTTTTTTTTTTAATAGGCAATGAACTCTCTTAATATGTACTCTTACATGTGGCATCACAAGGCTACATGAAGACATTAATAAACTCCAGAGCCACGGAGACTGTTCTGCTGAAGCTGAAAAGAATTTTGACATTTAAGTCACATAATTATATCAGATGGTTGTCGACGGGTAGAAAAATCTTAGAGGTTGTGAAATGTAGAACTGCTCCCAGAATATGTAGCATCTGCTTGGCCACTAGGCTGACATGATTTTGGTGCAATTTCTGATGGCTGAAGTAATTAATCACTAAAGACAAATGGTCTGCAAACAGCTGTAAAATATGTTCCACTAACAAACTGGAAGCTAGATAAAACAAATGTAATCGTTTTGGTTCCTAGGAAAGTAGAGAGAGGTGAAACACACTGTGAAAATACTTGGGTATATGAAGAGTCCAAATGTAAGGACTGAAAACAAAGACTAAATATGTCACACCTGAAACCGTAGACATTTTTTGAATGTCTGATGACCAGAAATAAGAAGTTATGTACCTACCATAACGTTCCATGTTAGTTGTCTTCTCTCGCCTTCTTTCTTGCTTGATGGGTTCGGAGCCGATCCTCGGCTCCGACTCGGCACTTGCTAAGCTCGAGAGTCACTTTTACCAGCTCGAGGCAGCCCCATATCCCATGATGCAAGGCGGTAAGTACCCAGATCTCGTTTGATGACAAAGGGCAATAGCACCAAGCATAAATACTTCCCAAAGGAAGAAAGAAAGAAAGAAAGCCTACAGGAAGGACCAGTTCTGAATGGTCTTCAGCATAACAATCTCTTGTAGAAAGGTCTGTCCAGGCCTGGGGGAAGGAGGGAGGTCGCAAGAAAGAAGTGAGAAGACAACTAACATGGAGCGTTATGGTAGGTACATAACTTCTTAATGTTAAGTTGTCAATCTCGCCTTCATTCTTGCTTGATGGGACCGTCCCTAGCACCTCTATCCTGGGTGGCTCAATGGAACAGACTCTTGAGGACTGTAGAGCCAAAACTGGCTCTGTCCCTGGAGGCCAAGTCCAATTTGTAATGGGAAACAAAAGTATGAGGAGTGGCCCAAGTGGCGCTGCACAAATAGTGTCTAAAGGAAGTCTAGCTTGAAGGCTGTAGAAGTAGCTAAGCTCCTAGTTGAATGTGCTTTAGGTTTTGAGCACAGCTGTTTTCCCCTGAGCAGATAAATTTCAGAGATGACAGAAGACAGCCATCTAGATAAGGTCACTTTAGAAACAGGAAGGCCTTTCCTGTTATCTGCATAGGAAACAAAGAGTTGATCGGATTTCCTGAATTGTTTAGTTCTGTCCAAATAATATCTGAGTTGGCGGTGGACATCAAGATAATGTAATTTTTGTTCGATCTGTTTGAATAGTTTGGAAAAAATACAGGAGTTCAATGGATTGATTCAAATTAGCCTTTGAGGAGACCTTAGGCAAAAGGTCAGATTAGTTCTCAATGATACTCTGTCCTTGTGAAAGACCAAGTAGGGGTCGAACCGAAGAGCTTGAAGTTCAGACACCCTCCTGGCCGATGTAATAGCTACTAGGAATAAAGTTTTCCAAGAAAGAAATTTTAGAGAGCAGGAAACAGCTGGCTCGAAGGGGAAGAATCAAGGATGTCAGCACTAAATTTAGATCCCATTGAGGAGGAGGATTCCTGATTGGAGGCTTTAGCAGGAAAATTCCTTTCAAGAAGGCTTTACAAAGCCTATGGGACATGATATTGTGATCTGCGATCCCGACATGAAAGTTGAGATAGCAGCCAATTGAACTCTGACTGTGGAAGAAGAGGAGCCTGCATGAAAAATCTCTGCTAAGAAGTCCAGGACTGCCTGAACAGGGGCAGTGAAAGGATCAATATTCTTGGCATTAGCCCAATAAGAGAAACATTTCCATTTGCTTGCATAAATCCTCCTGGTAGAGGATTTTAAAGAAGCTACTATGATGTCTCTAACAGGGTTAGAGATCAAAGGAAGCCTGGCTAAGGAAGGAAGTGGAGCAACCATGCTGTGAGGTTGAGAGAAGGGATAGACCGGTGCAGCTGACCGGATTGGTGAATCAGAAGATCTAGCACTGGGTCCAGATGCCACGGCTGCACCAAAAGGTGACGATGGAGGCAGGGAACCAAACTTGTCGAGGCCAGTAAGGAGCAATGAGAATCAATTTGGCTCTCAAAACGGTTGCTTTCTGGATAACTTGAGGGATCAGAGGAAATGGAGGAAAGGCATAAAGAAGTCCCTGGGGCCAATCCTGGGTCAGAGCGTCTCTGGGGGGATGGCCTGGAAGAGGAAGAGAGAAGAAGTCTGGGCATTTGCTGTTTTGGGGAGTAGCAAAAGATCGCAACATGGGCGACCCCATTCCAGAAAAATCTCTTCCGCTATAGATTGCTTGAGAGACCACTCGTGAGGCATGAGAATAGCTCTGCTCAATCTGTCCTCTACAATGTTGGTTTTCCCAGGGATATGCGTTGCTACCAGAAACCGATGAGAGGAGATTGCCCATTGCCATAGTCTGAGCGCTTCTCGACACAAGGGGTAGGACTTGGTTCCACCCTGTTTGTTGATATACCAAACTACAGACATGTTGTCTGTGTGGACTGCAATTGTCCCTACGGGAAGAAAGTCGTTGAGGGCTTGCAACGTTAAAAGCACTGCTCTCATCTCCAGGACATTTATGTGCAGGTGGTACTCGAATGGCTGCCACGTCCCATGAACCATCCAGCCCTGATAATGACCCCCCCACCCGATCAGGGAGGCATCCGTGGTGACAGTGGCTACCGGGGATGGGGGTACAAAGTGTCTGCCTTGGTGAACCTGGGGAGATGTGATCCACCAAGCAAGATGATCTTTGCAAGTCTGTGTCACCAGAATCTGGTGACGCATCGGAAGTTGTTGGTACGACCACTGTGTGAACAGCATCCACTGAAGAAGGCGCATGTAGAAGCGAGCCAGGGGAAGAAGAGTAATGGCCGCAGCCATGAGGCCTAATACCTTTAGAACCATTCTGGCCTGTACTTTCTTGTTGGCTAGAATGATCCTGACATGACTTTGAATGTCTGAAACTCTTTGATCTGTAAGGGTAGCTGACATCGAACAGTGTTTAAGTTTGTGCCTATGAAAGTAATAGACTGGCAGGCGATAAGGATGACTTTTGAAGTTGATCGAGATGCCCAAAAGAGTACAAAGCTTTATTGTGTAATCCCTGGCTTGAATAAGCTGATGCCTGGTGGTGGCTGAAAAGAGCCAGTCGTCGAGATACGGAAACACCTGGAATCCTTGACGTCTCAGGTGAGCCGTGACCACTGCCATGCATTTGGTGAACACTCTGGGGGCTGTAGTGAGACCAAGGGCAGGGCTCTGAACTGGAAATGACTGGACCCCAGCCGGCGGAGAAATCTCCTGGAGCGTCTGTGAATTTTGATGTGATAGTACGCATCCTGAAGATCTATTGAGCACATCCAGTTGTCCTTCTGTAAGAAGGGCAGAATTGACTGAAGAGTGACCATTCGGAATCTTGTCTTCCTCACAGACTTGTTGAGTCTGCTGAGATCAATATTGGTCTCCAGTCTCCCGTCTTTTGGGGACCAAAAAGAACCTTGAGTAGATTCCGGGCTCTGAATGGTCTGTTGTAACTGGCTGAATGGCTCTTTTGCAGTAGTTTTGAGACTTCTAACTCTGCAATTTCCCTTAGACCGGGTGGTACATCTGGAAGGGAATTTGAGGGTAGAAAGGACTTTCCCGAAAGGAATTATGTAACCCTTGGATATGATTGACTGTACCCATCTGTCTTGAGTGAGGGAGTGCCAGGCTTCTGGGTACAGTGATAATCTTCCCCCGACTGCCTCCAAGGAGGGACAGCCAGGCAACATCTCACGGGATGCTGAAAGGACTTGTCAGAGAGGCTCTCTGTTTCCCTGGTTTTGGACCCCTCTGCCTCTAGAGCGTCTGTTGTTGTTACCCCCTCTGCCTCTAGGGGTAAACTGACCACGTGAATCCGGCGTGACTCCTTGGGATTTGGAACCACATTTTGCCACCTTTCTGTCCTTTGGGGTAAGGTCTAGAAGGGGTGGAAAAACGGACTCCTACGGCAGAAAGAGTCTTGCCGTCCTGCTCACACCTGGTCAAAGTTTCCTTCACTTGAGGGCCAAACAAAGCTGACCCATCAAAGGGAGAATTTGTGAAGGACACCTTAAAGGGATCTGCAAAGTCACATAGCCGCATCCAGGCTTGGCGTCTAAGAGCCACACCTGTACCTGCGGCCTACTACTCCATCAGCAGCATATGATATTAGCCGCATGGAGGAGTTTGCAATGGAATTAAGGGTTCCTAGCTGCGAAGCTATTTTTCCTGAGCCCCTGCAGCTGTAGGATCCTGTACAACATCACCTAGCTCCTTAAGGATATCCCTTTGGAGTCTGGTGAAGTGACATAGGTAATTCAGCGAACGCATAGCAAAGGTCGCTGAGGAAAACATCCGCTTACAGTACCTATCCATGGTCCTAGAGTCCTTATTAGGTGGATGGGCCAGTGCGGAAGGATCTGCAAGTTCCTTCTTGGTGGCAGCAGCCACCACCATGGCATCAGCGGGGACACCCTTAGTGAGGAATTGCTTATCACACGGGGCAGTAATAAATTTTGAAGGCCTCCTAGGGACTGGCTCTACAGAGTCAGGAGCAGCCCGCCTTTCGGGCAATAACCTGCATAAGGGGTCGAAGGCAGAGACACCCAGGAGGTGGAGGGCCGAGATCCAAACGCCTCTAGGTATACTGACTCATCCTCAGAGGGATTATTGGTGGGCCAGTTTCCCTCTGTCTAAGGAGTTCTAGGATGTCTGAGAAGGAGACATCCTCAGAGGGGATCTTGGGGATCCCTCTGACTCATCTAAGTCAGTATCTGAAGTGATAGACTCGGGAGTCTACATGTTTCCTCTTACAGGTCCTCTTCCTAGGAGGATCTCCCGAAACATCAGGAGAATCCTCGGAAGAGGGGATATTCCCAATGGCCAAACCTGAGGCGGAGGATCTCTGGGTCCTGCAGCAAGAGAAGTGGCAGAGATGTCAACAGGCACTATAGAGGGAGGAGCTAAGGGAACAGACTGCTGGCTGATACCCGTGGCCAGCACACTCTTCATCACCTCGAATGCTCCCCTCCCAGGAAGGTCCGAGAGAACCCGTTCCGAAGAGCTAGGAACTCCAGGGACCACCGAAAGGGAAGTCTCCAAGGCAGATGTTGGAGCAGAGCTCACCAAGGCCGAGGCTCCAAGGGGAAGAGCGGGCTCGGACAAGGGTCCGATGCCACTCACCCCCTCAGAGGAGACCATGGAAGCCCAGCCACCGAATCCCTCTAAGGAAGGTCTCGAAGAGGAGATAAGAGTAGAGGCTGAAGGAACAGAAGGGGGTATCTGTCCCTCAGCCGTAGCAGTAACCATTCCCGAAGACTCCAACTCCAAGCTCTGGGGTAGAGTTGAAGGAGGAACTGCAATGGGGTGTGGACCAATAGCCATCTGTTGAGACGGACTATGTAACATTTGGGCCAGTGCCTGTGACTTAAGTAATCTACTGACCACTCTCTCTAAATCATGGTCAGAAAGCCTGGATGACCTTGAAGATCGGCTCCGATGGCTCCGTTCGAGAGGAGAGGTGAAGCCGGAGCCGAAGTATCGGCTCAAGGAAGGAGACCTAGACCTCTTCCTCGAAGGAGCCATCGGAACCGATGAAACTATTGAACCTGTCGGAGCCGACAACTTATCGGAGCCGACAGGTAGCTGATGCATCGGCTCCAGCCGGGGCCGATACAGCCACAAAAGTAGCGGTGTCGGAGCCGTTCGGAGCTGACACCGATGCCTGAGCCACATGGTGGCCGGAACCGATCGGAGCCGACACCGAAGTGGTCGAACCAGAATCGGCACCAATAGCCATCGGTGCGAAGGTTTAGTTAACCCAGAATCGGCTCCAGCCTGAGCCGATCTCGACTCTGAATGAGTCGGAGCTGAGGCCGCAGGCTTGGACACAGAAGCCTGGGCCTCGGAAGACTTAGAAGTCTTGGATGGAGCCGACTTAGCCGGAGAGCCCTCCGGCTTAAGAAGGCCCCTCAAAATCAGCTTATTTCTTCTTTCCTGCAGGACTCTCTGGCTGAAAGAATGACATATAGCACAGGAGTCCTGCAGGTGAAGAGGCCCCAGACAGTACAGGCAAGAAGTGTGACCGTCTGTCAGAGACATTTTCTGACAGCACGAGTCACACTTCTTAAAGCCTGAGACCCTTTCTTTAGACATGGTGTAAAACACAGACACACACACCAGTCAAAGAAATTAAATTAAATATACCAAAAGGTATAACTAGTAAACACACACACACACCCTAACAGGGGGGGGGGGGGTGGGATGGGTGAAAGTCTGACTAAAAAAGTAAGAAGAGACAGAGAATTTTCTGTCAGAAAAGGTTTAAAACTGATATAAAACTAACAATTAAGGTTTTTTTTGTTAAAAGGGGCTAAAATAGCAAAGTAGCAAATCACTTACCAGGAGCTGGTAAAAGGAGGACCTCATCAGCGGCGCAAAGCGAGATCTGGGTACTTACCGCCTTGCATCATGGGATATGGGGCTGCCTCGAGCTGGTAAAAGTGACTCTCGAGCTTAGCAAGTGCCGAGTCGGAGCCGAGGATCGGCTCCGAACCCATCAAGCAAGAATGAAGGCGAGATTGACAACTTAACATTGTGTATTTAGGCAACTTCCTATTCCAACAATACCATCCAACAATGAAGCAGTGGTTATCCTGTCAGCAGGCAGTTAGTAGAGAGGATTATTTGGCAGTTAGCACAGGTGGTTAAGGCTATGAACTTTTACCTGTAACCCAGTGTTTGATTCCCTCAACCTCTGTTTGCTTGCTGCATAAATCTAAGCAAGCCACGTAACCAAAACAGTGTTCCCAGGTCAAGTCTGCAAAGCAACATCTATCTAATTGGCTTATTAATTTAAACAATGGAAGCAAGCTCTTGATATCAACATCCTAAACCTTTTTTTTATTATAATTCACTTATTTAGGGCTGACAGCTCTAGGAACATCCCACATCTGTTATTGTTATTTGTACCAATAAAATACCTTACATAACACTCCACAAAATGTGCTGTTCCAGGACCCAGTGGGCTACAGCCACTGCAGCTGAGCAATAACATCCAAAGCTATGTGTATCTGATGCAATGTTTTTTTTTTTTTTTTTTTTTTAAGGGACAGGACTATTAACATACAGCTGCACAAATTCTTCTGCATAATCATTGTAAAAATTTTGGAACCTTCCCATACAAAACTGATATTTATTTTTCTGCCTTACAAGTAGTATTTTTGAATGTTCAAAATGTATTTATCTTTGGTTATTGCAACTGTTATTAAAGAGGTTGTAAATATTTTTAAGGAAAGACCTTTTTAGACTTAGAAGGTTCAAGGGTACTGCCAGATGGCAATGGAGAAAAGCTGTCTGACTGCACTTCTTACATTATTAATTTCCTCCAGCTTAATCAGAAGGACGTCATCTGGTTTGCTAAACATTTCATTATTTGTAATGGGAATGATGACAACCCACCACTAGACCGGTAATCAAGAAGCCTCAATCCTGACCACTAGCAACAGTGGGGGACGTAAACTGGGAGGATAACAGGTACACACACGGTATTTCCAGATGCAACTCTCTGCATCAAGTGCAATTTCCCTTAAGAGCATGCAGAAACCACAGTCAGTCCAGGACTGGGTTCCCCTCTTTTGCCAGACAGCTGAGTGGCCAAGACAAAAATTCCAGACCCTTTCTGTACAACCAGTGCTTCGTGTCCCTGCCCAAATAGTTGATATACACACTCTTTGAGATTTGATTCAAACACACACAGACACACACAGACACACACACACACACACACACACACACACACACACACACACACATATATACACACACATGCACACACACACACACTCCTGGGAAAGGTGGGCACAGGTTTACTAGCTATGCCCCCTTTTGCCCAGACTATAAGGTAGTTTTATCACTGCCACCAGCCAACTCCTTATCAGCTACTTTAAGGCTCTTAACAAAATATGTCCAATCTTACTGTGTAATATTAATACTAATACAAATGGTAGTTTGACCAAGAGCCAGGCTATTAGGAGTGGCACACACAGTCACCAAAAATATGCAAGTAATCTCAAAACTTAAATATCTCTAGATAAATCAGCCACAATGAAAGGTTTAAATATATTTAATAATAAATAATAAAACACAAGAAAATACCCAGTATATAATTACAGTGACATCAGAGTTCAAAATCACAGGAAATATTTAAAACAACATTACAGAACAGTCTCAAATAAATAAAGAAAAAATATCTAAACTAAGCATTGCTATATTCCTGACTATATACAAGAGAATTATACTATTCCCTAGCACCTTACTTCATCAGAGCAAGGCAAGTGTGTGGTGAATGATTCCTGTTGTTGTCAGGTCCAAGACAGAATACAGAATGCACTCTCTCCCAGAGAGTTATCAAATTAATATCTCAAAT
Source organism: Protopterus annectens (assembly GCF_019279795.1). Classification (NCBI taxonomy): domain Eukaryota; kingdom Metazoa; phylum Chordata; order Ceratodontiformes; family Protopteridae; genus Protopterus; species Protopterus annectens. The sequence goes on from NC_056745.1 coordinate 525,437,899, forward strand.
ATTACTGCTGGGATAGCTTGCAGACTGACAACATTTCTTGTCATCTACCTCTATCCTAGGTGGATCCCCCACTACTGGAAGCTAACAGCATTTAGCATCTACCAGTGAAAATACATAGGCCTCAGATCTTTGGCAGATGCTGGAAGTCATAAAACAATTACATTCCTTCACATTTCAAGAATAGTAATTATTTCACCCTACAGAAAGCTCCCTAGTTTTAGACATTGTGTCTCCTTGCTGCATTGAAAACTGAAAGATACCATCTTTTATTGCGTGGGCATAAAGTAATTTAATTTCAGCTATTTTCTGAAGTTAACCTCCTGTATTCCAGTTTCCACCATTAAAATATATGCATTTAAACAGTTACAATGATGCATGTACATTTCTGTTCTATTCCAGTAGGGCACACTGTGGTTACAGTTCTAACAGCACTTTGCAAAAAAAATTTTCAACACACACTTCTGTACCAGCAGTCTGATATACACGACATACAGTTCTAATACATTTGTAACAGAAGCATCGTATGTAGATCATGTTGATATTCACAAATGACATATAATTATTTACAAAGTTCCAGACAGCTGTGCTGGCAGTATCCCCTTTCATCACATGAATATCTAACATACTCTGTGTAATATGATTTCTAAACAAAACCTGACTTCTGAATGGAGCTGTTATGGCATCAGATCTAATTATGTGTTCATCGTATCATAAGCATAATGACTTAGATGCATTCCACAATTATCTGCTGTAGATGTTAGTCTCTAATTTATCTCTGAAACTGCTGACTGGCAAGAGATAGACAATGCTCATGTTTTGATCTAATATATATGACTGATACTGATAAATATGGGTTAGGTACTTCCATAGCCTAAAAATACTCTGGCAAAAGTAAACCCACTTTTTCCAAAGGTGAACAAGTTCTTGGATTCCATGTCAGGTGCAGATGTTCTTAAAGATACTGCCATCTTTTAGAATGGTTCTGAATCACGGTCATGGTTGAAGGGGGTCTTTTTAAATTAAAGATATAGTTTAGATGTTTCTTTGGTAGTCATATAGAGCCTATTCACCTTTTTATCCACTGACTAGTGAGAAATTGGATTCTAACTATTGCATTAATAATGTCTTGGAAGGAAGCCCCCGCCAATAAGATAAACCTATGTTACTGATCCTTAATTAAAACCCAGGTAACTTATTCTCAATTGAGTTTGGAGAGATATGCCCATATTTTTCTCAAACCTTTGTTCTGTTCCTCCTAAAACTGTGTATGTTTTGACTGGTTTGACATGTATTAGGGTAATGGCACCAACTTTTTAAAAATTGTTCCTAATTTACAACCATTTTTTTTCTGTTTTTTTTTTAAAACAAGAGTTAAAAATTGATATCTGTTCATGAGGAGAAATAGTTTTTAGTTTTCAACCATCAAATATGTAGTTTTCCTAATGGGCATGCAATATGATGAGTTACCCTAGACAATCTATCCTCCATTTCCAAGTAATTTGTTGTATGTGACTTAGTCTGACTCATGTAAAAAAATATTCTCTTCAGAAGAATAATGACCTACAGAGATCACCTTTCCTTTGCTCTTCTGTGAGATGTCAGAGACAGAAGACTGTTTGAGAGTCTTACAGCCATTACAGGTCACAGAAAATAAGTTCCTGTACTGATGCTGGTCTAGAGACTTCTGACAGCCAATCAGACTCTAACAGTGATACATAAAAACAGCCTATGCTTGTTAAACCACCTTAGTATATTTAGAAACAAAAACACTATTGTCAGTCTTAAGAATACTGATGTAATCTGTTGCATTAGGAAAGGGGCAATTTGTGACAGTTCAAAGACCAGTCTCTGCTTTGTATAAGGTACAGGCCAAACTAGGGCCTATGTTGATTCTCTTAATGTGCAACTGAATTATTAATGTTCAACTTATGCTGGTAATGACTCTTTCTAATCTAGGAACTCCCTTGGTAAATCATTCTCCAAAATGCCACACTTGTATTTTATTTTTATTTTACTCTGTTCTATTCCATATTTTTATGTTTTCTTGGCTGGTTAGTCTTACTATGCCTATGACCAATTTTCAGTGGAGACCCAATGTGATGTTTGTATAGACTACGAGAAATTTGGTCAGGAGATTTGCAAAATTTCCATACTCATTTTGATAAGTGCTGCAGGATCTTTAATATCCAGTTAAGCTACCATCAACTTGGGCAGATGAAACCTCAGTTTAACATTACATCTGAAGGGCAGCATCCAATTTAAGCTTCACTGAAATGAATACAAGCATTTAATGTAGGAATAAAACCCCAAATCTAGATCCCTCAGTCTTCTGATCTTCCAGTGTATGATATGCTTAGCGTCTGACAATAAACGGCAGTTCCAGGCCTATCCAGCTCTGATTTTCTGACAATTTAACAAGGTGCAGTTTTGACCATCTATTTCAGTGTGGGAATAATAACAAGTAACATTTTAGTTTTACATTTTAGAGAAACTATTTATCCAGTGATGTGGAAGCTCTGGACTGCTCTGAGCTCTCTATGCACTGAATTAGGGCATTTAACACCTGGTTTAATGATATTTTTAGAAACCCTGCAGCACTAGGGAAGTAAAACTTTACTGCACTTGATTTAATTTAATAATTATACACTGCAACTGTTTTTGGAGAACTTAAACTGTAAATCTATTTTCATAAAGAATATACTGGTTATCCAGGTGTTACAGGCCAATTTGGATACAGTTATTCTTGCAAGAGAAGGTTAATTGCTGCCATTTTCTGATTGCCACCTGGTTTCTGGTTGCCTCTTTTCTTTCTTTCTTTCTTTTGCTGTGCTTAATTGCTATATTTTTGGCTGGACTGCAATGAACTGTAACTCTGCACTGGAATGAGACATTTTCCCATTTTCCACCAGATTTGATGATCTATGAAACATCTTAATTAGGAAAGAAAAACTTCATTGCATTTGATTTCATTTTATAACCTTTTAACTACTAAAAGTTTTTTGGAGCATTGAAACTGTTACTGTGCTTTTCATAAAGAACAGCTTATTTAGCGAGGTGCTGGTGAACATTTTAGCAACTATAGTAGTTATTCTTGTGAGAGAAGGTTAATTTCCACCATTTCCTGATTGACTGGGCACCACTGTTTTTTTTCCAGAGTTTGTTGCTTCTTTTGTTTAATAGCTGTTTATTGTACAGCAATGTACTGAGCTGCAGTCTGTGCAGTTCTGCTTTAGTTGTAACTGAATAGTGGATTGTGACAGCATTTTCATTTTTCCCCTTCAAACAATACTATGAACCCATTCTTTGTTCCTCTAATTAGTAATTGGCTCAGTTGTGCTCACTGCAACATTAGTATATGCATATCTTCACTTGGCTGCTTGACTTGCTTCTATAGTTGCTGTGGAATCAATAAAATGGACTCAGTTGGCACCCCTGATACTATTCAGGTAGTACTACTGTAACCCCTTATCTCTTTCTGTTGACAGCTAACACTTAAAGCATGGGACAATATGCAGAATCAACAAACTTTTTTCCCTTCTGTCACCAGACTCCTAGCACTTGGTATCCTAAGGCAATACAGTAACTGCCTTATGCTCACTGATAATGAGCTACAACTTAACATAGAAACCTCCATCTGTGAGAGGAGCAAATAATTAGATAATATAGAGGCATCCTTCTCGCCCATAGTAATATGCAGAGAGCATCACATAGTATGACCCTTACCACAACCACTGCCACATTCTCAAACAGAACACACAAAAATATCATACACTAATGCCATAAAAAAAAACTTGCCAAGGCCTCTTAGAACTTGTAAGAACAGTCAGCAGAAGTCTCGCATCTAATCTACTCTTTGCACACCGCAAGCAAATTTGATCACAGTCAAGTAATCTTAAACTAGCTTCTAACAATAATGTATTAGTGATAGGTGATGTTAGGTATATATATATATATATATATATATATATATATATATATATATATATATATATCCCCTTCTCACCAGGCTGGACAAGGGCAGAGTTATGGTCAGCTGCCTTTTGGGTGCCAGGATTACAGACATCACTAGGGCCCCCAACACATATTTCTGAGAAAAGTCTGACTAAACATTGTAGAGGTTATTGTGGAAGTGAATGACCAAGGGAGCAAAACCATGAGAGACGTGTAAAGAGACATTTCAGAACTTTCCATGCATGTGATGAATATTATCAAGTTATGAACTGCAAATCAGCCAAATGAGCTGGTTCAGTGGGAGACATGGTTAACTTTTCCAGCATAAAGTTAAAATGCCAAGAAGGTGCCACATGTTTTCTAGGTAGTCTTCATGAAAAAACCCTTTCAAGAACAACTTGACTAAAGACTGAGTAGAAAGAGGAGGATCCATGAGCAGACATACTGAAATAGCCAAAAGATTAATCTTGATAGAGGAGAAAATTAGGCAAGAGGATAGTAACTCACACAAATATTGCAAAACCAGTGGTACAGAAACCTGTAAAGGGCTCTAGTTCTTAGTGTGGTACCAACTAGCAAAGCTCTTGCACTTACTAAAATAGGATTTCCTAGTAGCAGGCTTTTTTGCCTCCTTTAGTACCTGTTGTACACCCTCAAATATGTGCCTAAACGTTATCAGACTTGAATAATCCAGGCAGTCAGTAGTAGTAGTAGTTGTTTGAGACAGGGTGAATCAAGTGCAAGTAGATTGTGGTAATTACCCTTGGCCAAGTCTAGAAGAAGGGAGAAACACTGCTGTCTGGGCCAGATCGGCGTCACCTCAATGATCTGTGGAGGGTCCTTCTACATCTTCAGAATTACCCTGGATATCAGTGGAAATGTGTACAAGGGCATTCCCATTAAGGGGAATGAAATCACATCTGTTTTTCCAGGCCTGCCTGCAAAGAGTCCTGGATTAGAATTAATTCAGTTGTCTATTTTGAGAGAAGGCAAATGTACTTGAAGACTTCCCCTCTACAGAATTAATTCCTGGAAGACCCCATTCATTTTCAACTCATAAAGATCTGTCTTGGACCTCCTTAGCTTGCCTGTCACTAAATTTTGATCTTAGGGAATGTAAATAGCTTGGAGTATACTGATTTGGAATCACCCAAGCTAACTTAGGCAGTGTGCACAAAAGGTACAATCTGGTGTTTCCCTGTTTATGTACCATTTCATTGCATTGTTGTCTGTGATTTCATGTAAAGGTCTTGGGCACCACAGGAAATTATTACTTCAGGGGCAAATGTCACCTTTATTTGGTCCTCACAAACATGGTGAACAATGCACTCTCCATAGTGCAATTTCCTCACTAGTGAAGTCGGTCCACAAAGCTGTCACCTTTGAAATAAATATTAAGCCTAGGACTTCAGCTAACCCTGGAACATTTAAAAAAATATTCTAAGGCTAACTACCTCCGAACCGCCAGTCTAGCAAAATTCCAAGCCCCATAAACCCTGAGAATACAGCTGCCTATGTGGAATTTTTCACAGAAACCTTGTACAATCATGCAAATAGCTGCACAGAGGCCATTGTACATGCCCAAAATAAAAACAGAAGCTCCAAATAACAAGCCACCCTTGTGGAATCTGAATATAAATAGGTTATTTAACAAAAGAAAGAAAATCATGCCCAAAACAGGAAAGGCACTGGCCAGCAAGTTAAAACATTCCCTCATCAGTCAGAAAAAGCAACTCAGGGGACTAATCAAATTCATCAATACCAAATTTGAGATAAAACAGTTTCCCAAGCTAAGGACAACCAATAAGGCCTTCCTCAGTTATGTCCATAACCATAAAGGCAAACTCCATCATTGTGCCAAACTAATACTGAATGGAACCATCTATATGGAGACAGAGGGTATAGCAAATCTGCTGGCTGTTAAATTTAGCTCCATTTTTACCTATTTTGTGTATGTATCTGACCAAGTACTTGAAACAACTTGAGAGACCACAGGGGTTCTTCCAAAAAGAATACAGGGAGTAAACAACAAGTATAATGCTGACCGTCTCAAATCCCTGTCCCTGTACTTGATCTTCTACAGACTACCACATAGTTATCTATGTCTAGACTACAAGGAATCCCCTGATCCCACTCTGATAGATGTGTTGCATATCTGCAAAACAAATGGCATCAGAAATATCAATTCTAAAAACATAAACCTAGTATGTGACAGACAAGACATTTTGGAGGGACAGGTATGTGTCTCAAAGATTACCCCTTCCCTGGAACAGACATCCTATCCATGTGAAGCAAAGATCATCTGTGACCCTATTCAAAAGTAACTTGGACCAGTGGAAAGGAAACTGCAAACTTACCCCTGGTTTGGGACCTATGTCCACAGCAGACAAGGGGAGCCTATGAATGCTTGATGTGTATAAGCTTATATCCTAACTGTAAAATTATTTGGGGTATTGACATGTTGGCAATATTTTAGTGAATTTGGGGTAAACTTGATTAGACTTAAAATGACTGTTGGGTTGATAACCTAGTAACCACCTATGAATAGATTATAAAGCATGAATAACAGCCAACATCACTTTTATATTTATGTGCTTTGGTCTTTCTAGTTCACTCCAAAAATGTTGCAGTAGTACTACCACCATGGACACAGCTCCCCATTCAAGATCTGATGTATCTGTTACAGATTGAGCAGGGGATGTGAGACAGAATGGATGACCTAGATTCTCTATTCAGAAAGCCCAACACAAGAATCTGAAATGTCAGTGGAAGTAAATGTTGAGTACAAACATTATTTTAAACACAGATTTTTTCTCAAGTGCAATCTTGCAAGTGGAACCATGAGAATCATGGATAACATGAACTCAAACATCCTTAAGAATCTCTCTGACTAATATTTGGGACTGGCTAGAGAAGCTCGAGAAAATTTACAGATTCAAAACCACTTTCTCATATAGAAAAATGCCTTTTGCATGAAGGACTGCAGTAGACATCTCATAAATACAGTCCTGTGAAGAGGTATCAAAGATGATTTTAAAATGTTGATCTGGAATCCTGGATTGGAGAGGATATTGCTTATAAATGAAAGAGAATCATGTCCCGCAGACAAAGACTCAGTTAAGCTAAGTGAGTTGTCTAATTAAAGAGAAATGTGAATACTGTGCAGTCTACAAAGGGCTTTCACAGCTACTAGACACTTTGTGAACATCCTTGGAAAAGTTGATAACCTAAAGGGTAATGTATTGAACTGATAATGCAAACCAAACAGAGAAAATATTAGCATAATTCTGGAGTCTGTGGCAATGACAATGTGATAAGCATCTTTCACATCCAGTGTCATCAGTTGACTCAAACAGAGGCAACTGCAATCATTCTGCAATCTCTACCACAACTGGACTTTGTATACATACAATGGCAGTTACCCACTGAACTGTCAAATATGGCATAAACACCCTGCTGTCAGAAGAGTCATTTCGATCTTCTACAATATCCTGCCATTTTTCTCTATCATTCCTCAGCTATGGTAAAGGAAAAGTGCAGTTGTGTAGGTAAACCTACCATAACAGTAGATGTTCGAATAATCACTGCTGCAGTAACCTTAGCTGCATAGGTTATATCCTGCTAGGGATTTAACAGCCAGCCAGCTTCCAAAGTTTCAGGCAACCTTCCATGTACTCAAACTGTCAGGCAGCTTGAACTGAGCTGACAAAAAGATAAGTTTGGGCGTGAAGCCTTTCAGAGATTTCCTACCAACAGAGGGAGAAGGAGGATGAGCCTTGAAAGAACAATACTAGGGAGAGCAAAAAATAAATAACCACACACTCGCATAAACAACATACCAAAAAGCAAGAAGAATGTAGGGAGGGAGCAGTTCCTGCAGCAGTGATTATTCAAAATTCCACTGTTATGGCAAGTTTACTTACACATTATATTATGTTCAACATACTGATCACTGCTGCAGTAGCCTTAGCAAAATGGAGAGTTTATCCTAGCTTACTATATTTGGGAGGTGGAAGAAGAGTCCAGGAGCCCTTGGAGAATTGCCTTGCAAAGCCTGATCTTCACCTAGAAAAGGAATCAAGCATATAGTGCTTTGTAAAAGTGTATACAGAGGACCAAGTTGCTGCTTCTAGAATACATACTTCTAGATTACAACTCTTTCCAAATAGCTATAGATGAATCCAAAGTCCTGGTAGGGTGGGCCCTCACCCTGCCTGGAATAGTTCTGTTGTGGTGAGTATAACAAAAGGAAATAACCTTAAACAACTATTTGGAAATAGTCTATTTTGACACAGGTTGTCCCTTCTTACCTTCACAAGAAATGAGCAATTGATGCAAAGATCTGAAAGATTTAGTTCTGTCAAGATAGTACCTGAGTTGTCTGTTGGCATCTAAGGTATGAAGTATCCCTTCTCCCTCATATTTGGGTTCAGAAAAGAAAACAGGGGGATGAGAAGTTTGGCTTAAAGTAAACTGATACCACTTTAGGCATAACAGGATTAGATGTCAAAGAAACTTTGTTCATGTGGAAAATGAGATAGGATTGACCCACCATAAGAGGTTGCAACTCAGAAACATTTTTTTTGCATTGGTCATAGAAATCACTAAAACTGTCTTTCCATGATAAGACTCTCAAGTCAGCCATGTTAGCTGGTTCAGATTGAACAAATGTATGTTTCTCTAACACAAAATTAAGATCAAAGGATGGGTGACCTGTTTTCTCGGAGGCCTCTTATATAAAAACCCCTTTCAAAAACATTTTGACATGAGTGCATTGAAACAAAGAGGATCCATGGGTAGACATACTAAATTAACCTTGACAGAGAAGTAAGAAGGGATATAGGATAGTAACTTACACAAATGTTGTAAATCCTGAGATCAACTAGCTTTTAATTAGTGCTGATTATGTTGTTAGCACCAACTAGAAAACCCTTTCCATCTGCTAATATATGATTTCTAGTAGCAGGTCTTCTTGCCTCAATTAACAATCTGCTGCACTTCCTCAGCAAATAGTTACCTAAGAGGAATTAAGATCCTTGCATCCAGACAGTCAGTTACATTTGTTTGGTGCTGGGGTGTATCAAACCCTCCTGTTCTTGTGTGGGTAGATCCAGTCTGTGAGGAAGCTTATGGAAATTGGCCCTGGCCTTTTTCAAAGGAAGGGAGAATAAGAAGTTATGTACTCACCATAACGTTCCATCTGAGTAGGTGACTTCATTTGGATGCAACCTGTGGGTATCGGATCCGACATCGGATCCGAGCCGGCAGTTCAAAAGCTTTAGGATCCGACCTCCTAGCTCCTCCCTCTACCCATAACCCCTTGCCAAGCCCTGACCGACCTCAGATTGAGTTTGCCCTGTATACCAGACTCCTGGGAAACCAGGACTAATATTGCTAATAAGGTCAGGGGGATGGAGGGGGGGATGGTTGCATCCAAATGAAGTCACCTACTCAGATGGAACGTTATGGTGAGTACATAACTTCTTAATCTGAAGTAGGCAGACTTCATTTGTCTGCAACCTGTGGGACAGAGTCCCCAGCTACCTAAACCTTGGGCGTCATGGAAGGATGTTCGAGCACCGCAGAGCCAAAGGATGCTCTCCCTCTGGAAACAACATCCACTTTATAATGCGAGATGAAAGTATGAGATGAGGTCCAAGTGGCTGCTGCAAAGATATCATCTAAAGGCACTCTAGATTTAAAAGCAGCAGACGTGGATACTGCCCTGGTAGAATGCACTGTAATTCTCTGAGGTGCTGGCCTTCCTGAAGTGTCATAAGCCTGCAAGATACAGTTAGAAATCCACTTCGACAGGGTAACCTTAGAGACTGCCTTACCCAGTGCGAATTTTGCAAAGCAGACGAACAGTTGATCAGATTTCCTATGACCAGCTGTTCTGTGAATATAGAAGCGCAGCTGCCTGTGAACATCTAACGAATGTAATTTATATTCTCCTTTGTTTTTATAGTTGGGGAAAAAAACTGGCAAGTTAATCGATTGGTTGATATTGGATTCTGAAGAGACCTTTGGTAGAAAGGAAGGATTGGTCCTTAGGAAAACCCTATCTGGAAAAAAGGAAAGATACGGTGGTTTGACGCACAAAGCCTGGAGTTCCGAAACTCTTCTAGCTGATGTAATGGCTACTAAGAAGGCAGTTTTCCAGGAAAGGTATTTTAAATCCACAGAGGCTGCAGGCTCAAAGGGGGGAGCGGTTAGGGCCTGCAGAACTAGAGATAAATCCCAAGGTGGTATAGCTTCCTTAACTGGAGGCCTCAAGAGAAATGCACCTTTGAGGAAGGTTTTGCAAATTTTCGCAGCCATGAGAGGTGTTGAGTCAAGACCTACATGGTAATATGAAATAGTTGCCATCTGTACCTTTACCATGGAAGAGCTTGCTCCTTGCTGAAAAAGGTCTGTCAAGAAGTCCAGTACCACCGAAAGTGGTGCAGAAAAGGGGTCAAGGTTATTATGTTCTGCCCAAATAGAAAACCTCTTCCATTTGCTTCGATAAACCTTCCTAGTGGAAGGTTTATGGGCCACCACTAAGATGGCTTTCACTGGTGATGAGATACCGGGAGTCCTTATCAGAGATGGAATTGGAGCAGCCAGGCTGTCAATTTCAGGGTGTGAAGGTTCGGAATTGGAAGCCCTTGAGGATGGGAGATGAGATCCGGGATCGGATCTAGAATCCAGGGAGGATTCACTCTGTGAGACCACACAAAGGGGAACCAAGGTTGACGAGGCCAGAACGGGGCAATGAGAATCATTTTGCTCCCCAAGCTGTTGGCTTTCTGCAAAAGTTTCTGCATTAGAGGCAGTGGAGGGTAAGCGTAAAGGAGACCGGGAGGCCAAGCATGCACCAGGGCGTCTCTCAGGGATTCCCCGAATGGGGGAAATAGAGCGAAGAAACTGTCGCATTTGGCGTTTGAGGGAGAAGCAAAAAGATCGCAACAGGGTTGCCCCCAGGCGGCAAAAATCTGCTTCACTACTAGAGTGTTGAGAGACCATTAGTGAGGAGAAAGAATGGTGCGACTGAGCTTGTCCGCTAGGATGTTGGACCTTCCCGGAATGTGCGATGCCACAAGAAAGCGATTGGTGGAGATTGCCCATTCCCAGACTCTCATGGCCTCTCGACAAAGGGGATAGGACCTGGTTCCCCCCTGTTTGTTGATGTACCAGACTACTGACATGTTGTCCATCTAGATAGCAATAGTCCCTGCAGGGAGAAGGCTGTGTAGTGCTTGCAACGCTAACAGCACCGCCCTCATCTCCAGGACATTTATATGCAGTGAGGTCTCTGAACTGTTCCACGTGCCTTGGACAATTTTTCCCACTGAATGTCCCCCCAACCCGAGGCGAGAAGCGTCCATGGTCACCGTGGCTAGGGGGAAAGCAGCACAGAAAGGTCTTCCTGTTAGGAGATCCGTTGACTGGAGCCACCAAAGAAGGGAGCTCCTGCATGCCTTGCTGATAGCTATTGGGCTGCTGAGAGGGAAGTAGAGCGGGGACCATTGGACCTGGAGGGTCTATTGAAGAATCCGCATGTGAAGTCGAGCATGAAGAAGAAGCGGAATGGCTGCCGCCATTGAACCTAGGGCCCTCAGGACCGAAGCTGCCGTCGGAGCAGGTCGTAAGATGGCCGCGACATGACACCTCAGGTTGGACAGATGATCCGGGGTGAGGAATGCCCGCATTTTTCTTGTGTCCAATCTTCCTCCTATAAAGTCTATAAGCTGTGTGGGATCCAGTGAAGACTTCTCTTTGTTTATGGTGATGCCCAGCCGAGGGGCTATGTGAAGGAAATAGTCCCTGGCTGAGCACAGCAGATGCCTTGATGACGCCGTGAGGAGCCAGTCATCCAGGTATGGAAACACCTGAATTCCCTGGAGTCTCAAGTGGGCCGCTACCACTGCTAGTACTTTGGTAAACACCCTGGGGGCAGAGGTGAGACTAAAGGGAAGGACCCTGAACTGGTAGTGACTGGCTCCCAGCCGGAAGCGAAGGAACCTCCTGGACCGTCTGTCCATGAGAAGGTGGTAGTACGTGTCCTTGAGGTCTATGGAGCACATCCAGTCGTTCTCCCGCAAAAGGGGGAGGATAGATTGTAAGGTGACCATCCAGAATTTTTGCTTGGTTACAGACAAGTTCAGTTGTGACAGGTCTAGAATCGGTCTTAAGTCCCCCGTCTTCTTTGGCACCAAGAAGAACCTGAAGTAAAACCCTGATCCGGTCTGATCTCGGAGGATGTGCTGGATGGCTCTTTTTGTTAGCAGCTGTGCGATCTCGATAGCTGCTGCCTCCCTTTGATCGGGTGGTACATCGGGGAGGCTTCGGGATCTGGGAATTTTGTGAAAGGGGATTGAATAGCCACAGGATATCACCCGAAGCACCCAACAGTCTGACGTGATTGACTCCCATGTTGTCAGGTGCTTCGAAAACCGCCCCCCGACCGCCTCCAGAGATAGGCGGCCGGGCAACCCTTCAGGGTTGCTGCGTGGGTCTGTCAGAGAAAGGTTCTCTCGACCCAAAGTTCCTAGGAGCACCTCTGCCTCTAGGATGGTGACCTCCCTGTCCTCCTCTGCCACGGAAGGACTGGTTGTCCGGAGCAGGTTGGGATTGCTGCGATTTCCGGAACCACATCTTCTTCTGTCCCTTTTGGTTCTTCGAGAAGGACCTCTGGGGAGCTGAGAAGTGGACTCCAATGGCAGACAGCGTCTTCCCGTCCTTTTTGCTCTGGACCAGCGTTTCGCAAACTGTTTTGCCAAAAAGGGCAGAACCATCGAAGGGGGCATTTGCAAAGGTCGCTTTGAAGGGCTCTGCAAAGTCACAGTTGCGGAGCCAGGCCTGACGCCTCATGACGAGGCCCGCTCCGCTAGCTCTAGCGGCTCCCTCAGTTGCGTGAGAAAGTAGCCGCATAGAAGTATTTGAAACCGCTCTGAGAGTGTCCATACCGGTGGAGTACACGTGTCTGTCCTCCGCCGACATGGACTCTGGAGGGGATGCAGTGTACTCTTTAATCAGGTCTCGTTGCATCCTTATGACATGTGCCATGTAGTTCAGCGCTCTCAAAGAGAAGGTTACTGAACTAAAGACTCGCTTCCCAATGCGGTCCATCGAGCGGGACTCTTTGCTCGGGGGATGCATAGAGGGACTCTCCTGAGCTAACTCCCTCTTTGTGGCTGCAGCCATCATCATGGCATCTACTGGGGGTCCCTTACTCCAATGAGTGCGGTCTGCAGGGGGACTAAGGATACGATCCGGGCGTTTCGGAACTGGCTCAACGGTGTCCGGGTCCTTCCACGCTCTGGTGGCAATAAGGTCCACCAGAGGATCGGCAGGAGGGGACACCCAAGAGGTAGATGGGCCAGCCTCAAATGCCTCCAAGAACACAGACTCATCTGAGGAGGCCTTGGGGGCAGACCCCCCCCCCCGATCCTTAACATTTCCATGATGTCTCCAAATGAGACATCCTCTGGGGGTGATCTTGGGGAGCCCTCCCCTTCATCCAAGTCTGTGTCTTCAGTGATGGACTCAGGGGAGTCCACGTGCCTCCTCTTACACTTGCGCTTGCGAGGCACTTCCTCAGGGGGACTGTTCGAGGAGTCCTCGCCAGCACCCAGATGTTCCAAGGGAACTACTTGGGACATTGAGGCGGGCTGTCCCTGGGACCAGCTGATGGGAGCCTGACCCAGCTGCGAGGGAGTGCGGGGTGGAGCCGCGGCAGGGACCGGGGGTCCGGAGGTCCTCAACAGCGCCCTTTCCACCACGTCGAAGGCCGAGGGGGAGCCGACCTCTCTAAGCCCCGAGAGCCGAACCCCACTCGGATCCGACGCATGGATCAGAGCTGGCGCCGAGACTGTCGGATCCAAGAGACCGGTGCGCTCCGACCTAGACGGAGCCGAAGACACACCAGCTCCCTCGGATCTGAAGCTCGGCCCCTGGCTCCGAGAGGTCGGGTCCGAAGTACCCGAAGCACTCAAGGGATGGATCGGATCCAAGGTGCGCCGACCAATCGGATCCGAACCACCCCTGGATCCAACTCTGCCCGGCTCCGACAGCTCTGAATCCGGGAGTCGGGTCGGAGAAGGAGCTATAGGGACAAAACATGGGGTCGAGGACCCTCCCGGATGGGGGGGGCAGGAGCACTCCCATCTGCATCTGGGCCTGGATGAAATGCCTCATCATCCGGTCCATATCCGCTTCAGACATAGAGAAGGTGGACCTCGATGAGGCCACTGAGGCGGACCTAGAATGCCGCCTCGGTGACCTCGAAGCAGGACCAGTCTCCATCTCCTCGGGTCCAGGAGAGAACCGGGGAGAATGGAGATGAGAATGAGGAGAGCTAGAAGCCACAGGAGAGGCCCTCTTAGATGGAGGGGCCAAGACAGAGGTTTTCGGCCCATCGTTTGTGGTGCCTCTCCTTGTGTCTTTCTTTCTCTCTCCTGGTCTCCCTATCCTCCAGCTTCTTGGTGGGAGGTTGAGTCCCTGCCGGGGAAAGGGAGACCGCAGCATCCGGGGGGGGGGGCTGCTGACTAGCAGGGGCAGAGGCCGAAGCCAATTTCGGAGGGATAAGTCCCACCAGAACCAACTTTGACCTCCGCTCTCTTAAAGCCCGGGGGTTGAACCCTGCACATATGGTACAACCAGATGACAGGTGTTCAACCCCAGATATGCGCACCGAATGTGGCCATCAGCTGGAGAAAGCTTGTGGCCACACTACATTATTTGAAAATATCGCCTTAGGTGCCTCTGCCATGACTACACCCTAACAGGCCTATACTAACACACACACAAACCAAGTCAAAACTACGCAAAACCCGAGAAAACTTAAACTAAAGGGAGGAGAAAAGCCTAAACACACACTCTTAACTAAAATTTTTTAAAAGAAAAGAAATTTTTCTGTCAGAATACTGAATTGAAATACTTGCTACTAGGAGCTCGTGAAATCCGTTGGCTACTCGAACACGGCAAACAAAAATCTGGGGTCAGTCAGGGCTTGGCAAGGGGTTATGGGTAGAGGGAGGAGCTAGGAGCTCGGATCCTAAAGCTTTTGAACTGCCGGCTCGGATCCGATGTCGGATCCGATACCCACAGGTTGCAGACAAATGAAGTCTGCCTACTTCAGATCAATGGTTATCTGGACCAGAAGGGAGTCACCACAATGATCTTGTGGGATTCTTTCTGAATTTTCAGAAGTACCCTGGATATTAGGTGAAAGGGTGGAAAAAACAGAGTAACATTCCTGTCAAGGAAAAGAAAAGGCATCTGTCTTTGAGTCCTTCTTTTATGGAATCCTGGAGCAGAATCTTGCCAGCTGATTGTTCAGAGAGAAGGTAAACAGGCCTACTTGAGGAAGCCCCCAAAGACGGATCAAATTTTGGAAGATGCAGTGATCTAGTTTCAGTTTTTGAGGGTCTGCCCTTCTCCTGCTCACCCGGTCTGCCACAAAATTTTGCTCTGACAGAATGTACAATGCCTGTAGAATGAGATTATGCTGTAAAGCTATATCCCAAGCTAGCTTGCAAAGGAGGTACATCCTGTTTTCTCATTGCTTGTTGATGTGCCTCATGACTGTGATATTGTCTGTAATAACTTGGACAGGCTGTGGAGACCAAAGATGATTCAGAAAGTTGAGTGCATTGATCAACAAAAGTATCTCTTTTATATTTATGTGCTTGCATCTGTCCTTAGTGTCGCCCACACCCTTGCACTTTTATCCCTCTTGATACTGCTCCACAAGCAAAGTCCCAAGCATCTGTGGTGACTGACTGCTTTGGAACAGGGAAGAAGGGGAAACCTGGATTTAGGGATATCTGCTGTCTCCACCAAGTGATTTCTCTTCTAACAACCCCCAACAATACAATTTGAAAACAGAAACTGTGGTGTTACTGTGGCCAAAGAGACTTCAGATACCACAGTATCTTTCTTATGTGGAGTCTTGCCAGGAGGTATCATAACAATCATAGAAGCCATAAGACCAAATGTCTGAGGTATTCCCTCACAAGGACTTAAGTCTGACTGGAAAACTATAGAAATAAAATCAGATATAGATCTTTTTTTCCTATGGAAGTAAAGCTCTTTGAACTATAGTATTTAGCTGATATCCCAGAAACATATTCCTGTGAGAAGCAGTCAAGAAAAACTATTGAATGTTCTCTTGGAATCCCAGCTTTTGTAAGAGATCTCTCACTGAAAAGAGAGATTCCTGATATTTAAAAAGACACTGCAAAAATAAGCAAGTTGTCTAAACATGGAAAAAATGATACTGCACTGTAGTCTACATGATAAGCATCTTTTAAATTGAGTGCTGCTATTAAACTTGAATGAGGAAGATGTAACTGATTGTGAAGTAACATCATTTTGAATTTGGGCACTATCACAAACAGGTCCAGGAAACACAGAAAGATTGATAACTAGTTTCTAAGCATTTTGTATCTTTGGCACAAAAAATATACTTGAATAAAGCCCCTTTCCCACCTGGGAAGGGGGAACTGGTTCTATCATTCCTTGGAACAGCATGTCATGAAGGACAGCTGGAAATAAAAAAACAGTCTTGTCTGAAAGATGAAGAATGACCCACTGTAAAGAGAAATTTCTTCGCATTTTCATCTGTAACCTTGATGAATGATCTTCAGAATCCAATCATCTGAAACTAACTGTTGCCAAAGAGAAAAAAGGAGATTCAGACTTTCTGCAAGATAAAGGGGAGCACCAAGGTGGGAGAGGAGAATAAAGTCCCTTTAATAGTCATTCTGACTTATTGGACTGTCCTTGGTATTGAAAGTTTCCAGAATTCTTCTTGGAACCTCCTTGCCATTTAGAAAAAGGGGGCTAAAACATCTGAGGGATTCCCTGAATCAGCTTACCCCTTTCACCTCACTTTTTGATTACATCTGCAGCAGGGGGGCCAAAAACTAAATCTCTATCCAAAGTAGAATTTAAAATCTCATTTTTAACATCATCTGAGAGGTTCTGAGAATGCAGCCAGGCAAACCTCCACAAACCAGTACCATTGGCCATAGCCCTTGAAGAAGCATCAACAGAGTCATACGCATGCACACTGTATACAATTAGCAGTGACATAAACAATAGAAGAAATTAAATTATTTAAAGCATATTTTCCTCACAAGAAGAAACTGCTGACAAAACATCCTTCATAATTTCACAATTAGTCATGACAAGCTTTAATATATAAGCCTGACAAATCAAAATTCTGAAAACCAAAGTTGCAGAACCACACAGTTTTTTTTCCATACTTATCAATAATCTTCCCATCCTTATCAGCAATAGTAGGATTGGAATTAACTGTTTAGCAACAGAAGGATTAGCTAAAGCTCCCAGAGTTCCACTTTAGCTCCACTGCTATTTTCCATATTTATCAACTCTCATCTGATCATACATAGATACCTCTAATTTTTTATGCAGATGACATGGTCATCTACAGGTCAAACAAACCCCACTCTGTTTTGCAAACTCAGCAAGATGACCTCCAAATCCTCAATGGCTAATAGTCCAGAAACGTATACTCAATCCCTCAGAAGCAAAAGTAAAGTTACTTGGAAATAACTGTAAAATAGCCAAAGTACCCAGCTTCCTTAATATTAAAGATGTCAACAATACCACGATAGAAACTACCATATCCTTCTAATACTTTGCCATTTGGCTAGTCCATTCTCTTAACTTTCAACTACATACTCAAAACAGAAGAAAAAAGAACAATACACTACTGTTCTGGGCAAACAAGCTATCACCTCTTCTGTTCAAGCCAGCCAAAGCTGCCATAAGCAAAGGAATGCTCTTATCTCTACTCAAATACCCATAATAGCTGCAGCCTCATAGAAAAATACCACCACCTTGCAAACTATCTCCAATAAAATCTGTAGGTTCATTAGCAATTCCCCCATTAATGAACACCCCAATGCCTAACCCTCGACAAAGCTAAATATCTCCCAGTACATTTGAGGGCCAAAGTCTAACTGGGATCACTAATTCACAAAGCTCTTTTGCCTGAGAAATATTTCCCTCTGTCTCACAAATGTTTCACCAAATCCCCCTCCACATATGATCTGAGGGGTATCTCTCAATCTCAACCTTCCCTACTAACTCCAAAAAATAAAAGTTATGTAGTCCCCATAACAATGCATCTGTGTTGTCCATTTTCATTCTTTCTCAACAAATGGGTCTCGCATCTGACCTCAGATCTGGCTTGGCTGTATTTCTTCCAGATTCTTGGATCAGATGCTCGTGCTCCTCCACTTACATATAATGCTCCTAACTCCTGTATTAACTCAGATCAAATTTGCTGCTCAAGCCATAAAAGGTTGACTGTAACTTACAGAAGAAAGAATAGAATAGGGCTTCAAACAGGAACAGTAGTTCCAATATTTCTATCAATCACTCTCAAAGGAAAATGAAAGGGGGAGGAGGGTGAGAAGTTGAGAAAGAATGAAAATAAATGACACATGCATAGTTATGGTGAATACATAACTTTTACATCTGATGTTGTCATTTTCATTCATTCCTCAATGAATGGGACAGATTCCCCAGTTACGATAACCTTGGATGGCCCTCATGTAAGGATATTCC
This sequence comes from Protopterus annectens, assembly GCF_019279795.1. NCBI lineage: Eukaryota > Metazoa > Chordata > Ceratodontiformes > Protopteridae > Protopterus > Protopterus annectens. Next base: position 525,456,436 of record NC_056745.1, read on the forward strand.
AAAGTACCACAGAAAAGACAGCCCTACTTCTGGAAATGAGGTCCAGTTTGTAATGACCAATAAAAATATGGACATTGGAAAAAATGGCTGCAGCACAAATGTCATCAATAGAGGTTCTAGCCCAGAATGCAGATAATGTAGCCATAGATCTAGTGCAGTGGCCTTTATGAGGTCTCGGCAAAGGTAGAACTTGTGCAATAGCAGCGAAGACAATTTATTAAACAGATAAATAAAATAGTGTTTTATAGGAAGTTAGCTATTTATGCTGACGAAAAAGCGCTTTAAAACACTATTTTATTTATCTGTTTAATGAATTGTCTTCGCTGCTATTGCACTCATTATTCTTTATTAGTTTATTTGCTTTTTCTTGGTTTTAAAGGTAGAACTTGTACAGAATAAACACGAGATACAGTCCATTAACCATTTTGCTAAAGTGACTTCAGAAACTGGTTTCCCCAATTTGTTACCTGCAAAGGAAATGAACAGTTGGTCAGTCTTCCTAAAATCCTTTGTTCTATGAAGCTAAAAATGAAGCTGTCTCCGTAATCCAAAAGGTAAAGCATGTACTCTCTTTTACTGGCAAATTTTGGAAAGAAGATAGGCAAGTTGGTTACCTGGCTGATGTTTGTCTCAGAGACTACTTTCAGTAGAAAAGATGGACTGGTATAGGTTCATAGGTTCATAGGTTTATACTAGGCTATCTGCCCTAAGGCATTTATAAGCCTAGCCCAGAGTTTTTGTGGCTTACGCCACCCCTTATGTTAAAAAATACTGTGCCCATTAGTTTGTTGTGCCTCTGTCCAGCAGTGACACATAGGTTCATAGGTTTATACTAGGCTATCTGCCCTAAGGCATTAAATGTAGTCAGTTACCATGTGAGAACCAAACCCTGGACCTTGTGTTTGTAAGTTAAACACCTTAACCGTTATGCCAGCCTCCCACCCTAAAGGGACTCTATCTTTAAGGAAAATCAGATAAGAAGGTTTTGAAGAGAGTGCTTGGAGTTCAGAAACATGCCTAGCTGAAGTTATAGCCACTAGAAAGACTGTCTAACAGGAGAGAAATCTGAGATCAGACTTGGCTAAGGGCTTAAAGGAAGGATGAGCCAAGCTCTGCAACATAAATGTAAGGACTCATCATGGAGTAGGGTCTTTAATCTGGGTTCTAAGCAAGAAGGTACCTTTAAGGAAAGCTTTGCATAACTTGGATTAAGCTACAGGCAAAGCATTATCTGACAATGATAAGTAGACATAGCTGCTAGCTGGACTTTCCTAAAACAGCAGGAACAGGAGCAGTAAAAGGATCTAATTCTCTTTGATGTGTCCAATAAGAAAATCTTTTCCATTTACTCATATATTTTTCCAGTTGAAGCTTTCTGGGATGATATTAAAATTTGGCAAACTGGGGAAGAAAAGCTAGGCTATCTAGCCATCACTGTAATTGGAGAAACCATGCTGTCATCTTGAGTCCTGGAATGTCTTGATGAACTACCCCTGCAGGATGAGATATCAGATCTGGACTGGGGTCTAGTGTTCAAGGAGGACATATGAGATGAGACCACAGAAAGGGGAACCAAACTTGCTGAGGTCAACAGGGGTCAACGAGGATAACCTTGCTCTTCAACCAAAGTGCTTTCTGAAGAAATTTGGGGAAATTAGAGGTAAGGGGGAGGGGTAAGTGTACAGGAGACCAGAGAGCCAAATGTGGACTACATCATCTCTCAGTGACTCCCCCATGAGAGGGGATTAGGGCAAAGAACCTGCTGCACTTGTTAAGGAGACAGGCAAAGAGGTTGCAGCAAGGTTGACCCCCACCGATGGAAGATCCTGTCTGCCACTGTATGGTTGAGAGACCACTCATGAGGCATCAGAATAGACCTGCTGAACTTGTAGACTAGAATGCTGAATTTCCACAGAATGTGCATTGTTAGACTAAAGCAGTTGGATTAGATTGACCACTTACACACTCTCATTTGTTTTTGGCAAAGGGGGTAGGACTTGGTTCCCCCTGTTTGCTGATGTACCAGACCACTGACACATTGTCTATTTGTATAGTAATTGTCCGTAGAGTGAGAGAGCACTGAAAGGTCTGCAATGCTAAAAGGACTGCTCTCATCTCTAGGACATTGATATGCAAATTGGTCTCTTCTGGGAATATGTGCCTTGAAAAGTATGTCCCAAGAAATGCCCCCCCACCCCAAATGGTAGGCATCCTTCTTCACATTTGCCATTGGGGATGGATGTATAAAAGGTCATCCCTGACAAACTTCATTGGACTGAGTACACCAAAGTACGGAGTCTTTGCAAACCTGTGAACATTTTATAGGATGATTAACAGACTGCTGAAGAATCGACCGTTGAACTGTAGAGTCCATTGAAGAATCTGTATGTGGAAATGAGCTGTTGGTAGCAGGGTAATCACCACAGCCATTGATCCTAAGGCTTGAAGAACTAACTTTGCTGGGGGAGTAGGATGTGAAAGAATCTGACTGACATGCAATTTTAAGGTCTGTGTTCTGTTTGGAGGAAGAATGGCTAAATGATTGGTTTTGTCAAGGTGAGATCCTATAAATTCCAAGACTTGAACCGGCTGAAGGTGGGATTTGGAATAATTGGAGTAAGTAGTTCTGGAGATGCTTGGTTGGACATTGAATAGCCAGTCATTTAAATAAGGAAACACTCTGAATCCAAGTAGTCTGAGATGAGTCGCTACCACTGCCATACTTTCGTGAACACCCTGGGGGCTGTGGTGAGCCCACAGGGCAAGGCTCTGAACTGATAATGACTGGCTCCCAGCCAAAAGCACAGATATCTCTGAGTGCACCCGTTTATCTTGATGTTATACTATGCACCCTGGAGAACTATGGGGCACATCAATTGTCTTTCTGCAGAAGAGGCAGAATAGACTGATCTGTGATCATCTGGAACTTGGAGTTCTTCACAACCTGATTTAGACTACTGAGATTCAAAATGGACCTTAGGTCCCCTGTTTTCTTTGGCACTAAAAAAACCTTGAGCAAGTTCCAAATTCTGTCAGGCCTGGTGGGACCTCCTGGATGACCCTTTTGTCTACCAGCTTGTGAACTTCTAGAGCTGCTAACTCCATTTGAGTGGGTGGAATATCTGGGAGATCTTTTTTCCATTTTTGGTGGGGATTTGCCAAAAGGGAATGAAATATCCTCTGGATATAATTCTTTGTACCCAAGTGCCTTTTATGATGGATGCCCAAGCTTCCAAGTGCAAAGATAAGTGCCCCAAACTGCCTCCAACAAAGAACAGTTGAGCAAACCTTCAGGAGCACTGAAAAGGTCTAAGAAAAAGAATCTTAATACCCTTGGTTTTGCTGATCCCTTCTGCTGTAAGGATGGCGCCTTCTATTGGAATTTCCCCCCCTACCTCTGGGAGAAATTTCCCCTCATGAGTCTTGAAAAGGTCCATGTGATTTTTGGAACCACACCTTCTTATCACCAAGCTGACTCCTAGAGAAGGATCTTTGCAGAGAAGAAAAGTGGATTCCCATGGCAGACAAGGTCTTTCTGTCTTGCACACTACAGGAAAGTGTTTCTTTTACTGTGGGCCTAAAGAAAGAAGATCCATCAAAGGGAGTATTGATGAAAGAAATTTTAAAGGGTTCTGCAAAGTCACACACAAAAGCATCCAAGCATGTCTCCTCATGGCTATGTCTGAACCCACCACCCGTTAGGAACATTCTGCCACATGACAGAAACAAGAGATGAGATACCTCATGGATGCATTAAAGATCAATTGAAGAGTGTACAGCTGTGAAGAAAAACATTTCTGTTCCTCCACTCACATGGACCTGGGATTAGACTTAGAGAGGTCCTTAATTAAGTCTCTCTGTAATCTGGTAAAATGTGCCAAATAATTGAGTGACCATAAGGCAAAGTTTGTTGAGGCGTAAACACTCTTTCCAAATCTGTCTATCAACCTAGACTTTCTATTAGGAGGATGAACAGAGGAACTTTGTTCTGCCAGCTCTTTCTTGGTGGCTGCTGCCACAACCATGGCATCTACTGGAACTCCCTTACTTCAAAAAGATCTGTCTTTGGGTGGAGCAAGAACCTTGTCTGGGCAATGGGGAACTGGTTCTATAGTATCTGTTTTTTTGCATGCCCAGCAGGACACAAGATCTATGAGGTCATCTGCTGGACAGGAACCCAAGATGCAGATTTGCTGGACCCACATGCTTCTAGGAACACCATCTCTTCCGGTGAAGGGGAATCAGAAGACCATACACCCTTCTGGCTATGAATTTCTAGGATATCTCCAAAGGAGATGTCTTCTGGTGGAGATCTGGTGGACCTTTCCCCCTCAGTGAAGTCGGTGTCTTTGGTTAAAGATTCCTGAGGGGAATTTAACTCCCTCCTTTTGCACACTATCTTCAGGGATACCTCTTCAGTAGGATGATCTGGAAAGGTATTGGAAGAAATGAGAAGTTCCTGAGCAGTTTACTGCCTGGAAACTCGAAAGGAAAGGCTGTCCCTGTGGAATAGGAAGATGAGTCTCAGCAGTCTAATCTAATGGAAGAATGGTGGTAGACTCCGAAGAAGGGAGAGTCAAAAAGTTCTTGGGTGAGAGAACACCCTCTCCACCACATCAAAAGCAGAAGTACCACGAGAAGCCAAAGACAACTTCACCAGAGCCAAAACTACATGCACTTGATAAGGCCCAGCCCTGCCTAGACTCCTGTCTTGAGAGAAAAGTCAGACCAGAGCTGTACGGCATCAAGACTCTGAAAGCAAGGGCCCCAAAACTCCCAGAGTCAATGGCATCCTCCCAGAGCCAGTATGGATGCTTCAGCTCTGAGACTCATCCTGCTCAAGGGGGGTTGGTACTGAATAAGACAAGGATACTGTCAGAGTCAAAGAAGAGGGTGTCTTTGGATATGACACTTTGACTCTTGGGGTTCTCAGATATGAGGGCTCCAAAATCAGTGGCCGGATCAGAGAAGGAAATATGATGGGATGGAAACAGGTTGAAGGCTCATGGATCTGATGGGAGATGGAGATGGTAAGATCCCCATCTGGATCTGAGCTCTGAGGAATTTCCTCATCATCCCATCCATATCTATCTTGGACAGACTTCAGGAAGATCTAATAGAATAAGACCTGGAAGGTGGTTGAGACAATTTTCTCGGTGTCTCCTGTAATATGGGAGATTGGAGCCTGGGGAGACTGGCTCTGGAGGAAGCATGGGCTCCTCTGATCAAGGAGATATTGACATAATGAGCACTGGATCCAAGGAGGTCAGAACTGAATGCTTAGGAATTTTTGATGGTGGTAATGATGTAAAGCAGGTTTATGAGACCATGCAGGAGAAAATTGTATGTGTTCCCTTGGTTCTGAAGCCATTTTTGATTTCTTGGTGGGGGACTGAGTCCCTAAAACTGAAGCTGAAGAAGATGGAACTGAAGCTGGAAGCAAGCTTTCTAATACTAGTTTGTTTCATCTATCACTTAGGGCCCTGGAATTGAACCTTGTGCAGATTTGACAAAGTGTATCTAAATGGCCAGCACATAAGCAATAGATGCACTCCCTGTGGGCATTAGTGTTGAGTATCTTATGCCCACAGGAAGTGAACTTCTTAAAAACTGTTGCCTTTTCAGCCACGTTGAAAGAGGAAAGAAAAGAGGAAAGTGTGGAAAGGAACTAATGAAGTTTAGAAAGCTAGGGAACTATCAACAATGATTAATAAAGTAGCTACCCTGAGAAATGGGCAAGAATGAAAAGGGGTTACTAACAATGGTAACTAGAAATACCCAAGAGAAAAGCTGAGTAGAAAGACCAAACATGAGACAGGTAAAGGGAGGATAGGGATATATAGGAATATAGAAAATATATAATAATAGAAGAAATATCTGCTACACATCTTCAGAAAAGAAGTGCCAAAAAGGTCTTAAAATCCTATTAACCAGGGAGTCAGTTGTAGTTAATTGGTGACTGAATGTATCAAATACCCCAGTCTTATGTGAGTAAGTCCTGTATGTGAAGAAGCTTGCAGTACTTGCCCCTAACCAATTCCAGAAGAAAGAAATACTGCTGCCTGGGCTAGAATGAAGTCACCATAATGATCTTTGGGGAGTCCTTCTGAATCTTCAGAATTGCCCTGGATACTAGTGGAAATGGTGGAAAAGCATATAAAATATTACCGTCACAGAAAAATAAAAGGCATTTGTCATCCAGACCTTCTGGAAGAATGTTGTCAACTGATTGTTAGAGTGGAGGTAAAAAGACCTATTTGAAGTGTACCCAACAGATGGATCTAAAATTTTGGAAGACCCACTGATTTAGCATCCATTCATGAGGGTCTGTCCTGGTCCTGCTCAGCTTATCTGTTACACGATTTTGCTTTGATGGAAATGTAAGGTGCCTGTAGAGTGAAGCTGTGCTGAAAAGCTATATCCTGGGTTACAATGGCTAGTCTGCACAGAGGGTAAGCTATGGTTCCTCCTTGCTTATTTATGTAACACATAGCTGTGTTGCTGAATGTAAATTCTGTAAACAATTGTAGAGGATCTGGAGACCATAGATGGCTGAGAGAGAGATGAAAACATTTTGCAAAAGCTACCAGCCCTATTATGCTTATATTTTTGATTTCGTGGTGGAGGTTTGAGTCCCTGAAACTGAAGCTGAAGAAGAAGGAGTTCAAGCTGGAAGCAAACCATTTAATACTTGTTTTGTCTATTGCTTAGGGCCCTGGAGTTGAAGGTTGCACAGATTTGACAAGGAGTATCCAGGAAATACCCCATAGAAACAACCCAGTGAAAAGGAGTCAAAAAAGGCTTTCAATGATTTGAAGATTCAGATAAAGCCTTGGACCTCACCAGAGATCATTACAGAGCTTTTTCCACCATGCCCTTGACCAAAATACCTTTTCTTCATGCCATGAATCAATTCATTCTTGAATACCTCCAGCATTTTAATTTTTCTTGACTCCGAAGGTAAATGATTCCATACCCTATAAGCTGTAGTCTGAAAAAATGGTTTCCTAATTTTGATCACGTTCCCAATATCAACTGATAACTGGTTGTCTCTCATAAATTTGTCATGGGAAGCAAAATTAGTATCAAACAACCAGTTTCATAATTTTTCAAATATTTAAAAATCCAAATCAGATCACCCTACAGTTCATGTAATAAACAATGTATTATTTTACTTTGTTCAATCTTCCTTCATAATACAAGCCTTTTAAGATCCGCAATCTGCCTTGTAAAAAACTTCTGGACCCTCTGAAATCTACTGATATGTATTCTGGAATAAACACAGAAACCCAAGCCGCACACTATTAATATAAACTGGAATCATAACTCATTCCTAAAATCATAACTAATTAATTCCTAAAAGTAATTGTCCTCATTAATATCCTTATTATTTGGTATCTTCCTTTAATTTATAAAAATTCTCATGTTCTCCTAACTTGGAATATCCTGTACAATGGTAGTAGCTAAACTATACAGATATAAATTATTTTGCTTCCCCATGAGGAGTTGGATACCACATCCCACAATGCCGAATCCTTCACAAATGCTTTCTATGGACATCTCCAAGAATGCATGGATCATGCAATCCCAAACAAATCCAAGTCCCTCTCCACCAAATGTAAGCGTCCTGTCTGGTGGACCTCAGCCATAAACAAATTGTATAACAAAAGAAGGAAGCTACTGCACATCAGAGCAAAATCCCATGAAGGGAAGACATCTCTGATCAACATTAGCAGAAAACTACGTTCTCTCATAAAAACATCCAAGGCAAACTTTGAGAGAAAAATCGCTAAGGACACTAAAGATAACCACAAAGCCTTCTTCTGCTATGTTAGAAACCTGGGAAACCCTCAGATATGCTCAGAGTTGGTTCACAACAACAAAAAAATACACTGAACCCACAGATATTGCTAACATTTTGGCTGACAGGTTCAGTGCAAATTTCTCGTCTCCTTCACCCCCAAAAGAAGAAATACTTATCCCAGCTGAATGTAATCTCCCTGTCATCTCAGATGTCCAAGTGAGAACCGCCCTAAACAAAGCAAAAAACACAGCATCAATGGGACCTGACGGTATCCCAGGGTACGTGTTACGTGAACTCCAAGAGGAGCTAAACCTACACATAAAAATGCTATTTAACCTTAGCCTTACTTCGGGATATGTACCTGAACACTGGTGTACAGCAACAGTGGTCCCACTCCACAAGGGGGGGTGCCTCTACAGACCCTGGAAACTACAGCCCCATAAGCTTGACTAGCCTGGTCTGCAAAGCTATGGAAAGAATCATTATGGAACTCATAAACGGAGACATAGGGGACCTACAGACGCTTGACCCCACCCAGTTCAGCTTTGTAAAGGGCAGATCCTGCCTTTTAAACCTGGTTGACTTTTTCAAAACAGGCACTAGAGCCATTGATGAGGGCAAAGCAGTCCATACAGCATACCTGGACTTGGCTAAGGCCTTCGACACAATACCCCACTCAGGCATCATAGATAAGCTAAACAGCTTAAAAGTAAACCCTTATGTCACTAGATGGGTTGCAAACTGGCTAAAGGACAGAACCCATAAAGTTAAAATCACTGGAGCAATGTCAGACTCAAAGCCAGTCACAAGTGGTGTCCCACAGGGATCTGTCCTGTGACCCCTCTTGTTCGGCATTTATTTCTCAGATGTTAAAGCAAACATGGGAGGGCTGTGGCTGACAAAGTTCGCAGATGACTGCAAACTAGGCGCCACAGTCGATACACCAGCAGATACACACATCCTACAAAAAGGCCTCACTGAAATGGACAACTGGTGCCGTAGTCACGGCCTTAAACTAAATGCCAAAAAATGTATAGTCATCCCTTTTGGAAAAAACAAAGTACCCACAAATTATCACATAGACAGCAACCCACTGAGTACGGAAAAAGTAATCAGAGACCTAGGGACCCAAGTAGACAGTGACCTCTCATTTGACACCCACGTTGCCAAAGTGGTTAGAAAAACATTCTACCTTGCACACCTCATCATGAAGGGTTTCACATCCAGATCCAAGGATGTCATTGTACCCTATATTCCTCCCTCATCAGACCCATGATTGAGTACAATGCCCCATTTGGAATGTACCTCACCTGGCACTTGCAACAGCTGGAGAGACCACAAAAGTACCTCACCAAAAGGATCAAGGGTCTCCAACATATGTCTTATTCTGCCAGAATAAAGAAACTTCAGCTCTATTCAGTAGCATACCACCTGCTCAGAGGTGATCTCGGCCTGACGTACAAGGTCATGTCCAATCAGGATCTGATGGACATGCTCCACCTCAAAAAATCCAATTCCATCAGGACCACGAGAGCTAAAGACTTAAACCTCGGCACAAGTATGAATAGGACATGCTGGATGGATAGATTCATAACCCAGAGGCTTCCCATGCTTTGGAACAGGATCCCAGTTCATATTAGGCAGAACCCCTCACTGACTCTCTTCAAGAGAAATCTTGATGAGTGGATGGGAGATCGTAAGTTTACCCCAGGGGTCACATCTGTGTCACTGCTAGACAGGGGCACAGTAAACTAATTCTATTATATAAGGGGACCTTCACTGTGTCACTACTAGACAGAGGCACAGTATTCTAGATTTATTCTGTACATTTTTGTACCATTTCATGGGATGGCAAAAGCCACATCACTATGGCTAGGCTTACAAATGCCCCAGGGCAGATAGCCTAGTACTATACTATGAAACTATGAAACTATGAAAAGAATATCTCTTAATTTGAAAATTTGTATTCATTCTCCAATTGTAAACACGCATTCTGGTTTGGGTGATGATTTACAGCATCAAACGGGGAAATGTGAAAGGTGAGAAGTACCGAGATCAGAAGAATGTTAGTGCTTAAATTTCATTTCTAAAATTATTTCATAGCAGAAGAAAATCTTGAGTGTCCTTCAGTATGTATCTGTTGATTTGTTTCCTAACAAGCAATAACAGGGTGAGAAAAGTCTAACATTTGATGTCCTTACATTCACTGCTACAGTATTCAAACCATATGGGTTCCCCTGCCATGAAAGCCCAATGTCCGGCCAGTCTACTAAAGACTCCTGTTATTTTAAAGGTACTCTGAATGTCTGCAAACACTCCCTGAATAATGTAATGCATAAAGATGACATTCAGGCCCACCAAAAACAGAACTTTGCAGCCTGTCTGAACGTATCTTTTACACTGGTCTGTTTACCTGCATCCGTTTTCTGCCAGTTGAATGCATTTTCGTTCACCAGTAACTACCTATGCCTGTTTACTATACTTGCAAGATAAGTGTCCGGTTGGGGATTTTTTTTTTCTTGTTTTCATGCTCCTTGGGGGTTAATGTCATCCAGGAAGGGTAAATGCCAGTGTGGGAGACAGATTCCCCAAAGAAACTGTTATAAGTGTCTTTTTTTTTGTCTAGGTGCTTCTCATAACCATACATCTTGTTCTATTTGTCAGATGTCTGAATAACCTTCACAGTGGACTTTCTTCCCTTTTCTTGTATCTTGAGAACCAGCATCTTATGCTACTCGCTAAAGATACAATGGAAGGACTCTCCCGTGCTGAGGGTCAGCCATTTGGAAAGAAGGTGAAAAAGGTACAACTGGAATCTTCTGCTGTCTGCCCTCTGCTAAGTGTTTTTCCTGAGGTCATTACACGCCAAGAGCCTTGTCCAGCTGTGTTGGCAGACTTCTATGCCATAACCGTGTTAGAGGCTGGTGAGGATCTGGCTGGCAGCATGTCCAAAGAGGCTTTGCAGGTGTCCATCTCGGATGTTCAGAGGAACCACGGTTGATTTTTTACTGAGTGGCCAAGGGAAGTTCCTCAGTTTTTGATTAAGGAATAAGTTTCTGCTACAGTTCTCAACTGTCAGCCTGGGCCTTATCAGGACATCCCCTTAAAAAATGAAACAAAAAATTAAACATGTTTTTTCTGCTTCTAGGTAGTCTAAGAGTGGCAAGCTTTTACTCAAGGGTTATTTTCTGCCTTAATGTCTTTAAAGTCTCCTCATGAGGTTTCAGTTCCTGATCCTCCTTGGTCCTCTACTCATATTAAAAGGCCTAGAGACCATGATTCTTCTGATGATGAGTTGCATTCTGCTGATGAATCCTGACTTATTCTTCTCAGATTCCTTCTCCTTTGAACTAAGGGTCAGAGGAGGAGGAATCTATTAGTCCTGATGTTCCTTGAGAAGAAATTACCTTTGGGGGCACACTCTCTAGGATGATGGATTTTTTCAAGTAGGACTGTGCTCAGATCTCTGATATCCATAAGAGGTACTATGAGTTGCTGCAGTTGGAATGTCCTAAACCTATACCTATTCCTCCTCTTTTGCCTGCTTTACTGGATACTTTCTCCAATGTCTCATGCGCCTAAGTCTCTGCCCCCTGCTGCCAAGAAGCCTGACAGGTTTTATAGGGTTCCTGAGCATTGTTGTTTTTTATATAAATGCCCTGCTGCTGATCCTTCAGTAGTGCCTGTTGCCTCTGATAAGCCTTCTCAATTGCTTTTTTCGACCAAGTTATTTCCTTCTGACAAGGACAGCATAACTATGGACAGGCTGGGTAAAAAGATTTACACTTTTGCTACCCTAGCTTTTAGGGCTATTAATTATCAGACCCATATGTCTAGGTATGTGTTGGCTCTTCTTTCTCAGGCCTGTCAACTTATTTTTGAATTTCTAGACTCTGAGGGTAAAACTTCTGTTCTTTCTTTGGTAGGGAATTTTTCTCAGGTCATTCTATTAAATGTAGTTATGATGCAGCAGATGCCACTTCTAAGGCTGCTGTTTTTGGTTCAGTTATGAGGAGGCATTCTTAGCTTAGGCTTCAACCTCTATATGATGATATTAAAGCTAAGTTGATGGACACTCCTCTGAATTCTAAATTTTTGTTTGGGAAAGTGGCTGCCGGTTTGTTTAAGTCCTGTCAGGATAAGGACATTGCCTTACAGGAACTTAAACATGTGCTTGTTTCTCCTGTGTCTAAATTACTGAAAAACTACTGCACTAAGCCTGCCTTTGTTCACAGGCAATCTTGTCCTCTACTAAAAGGTAAGAAGAGTGGCAAGTGGGCTGCTCCTGCTAAGGCTACTAAATTTTTGGGGACTCCGAATCCTTCCTTTTTGGACAAACCAGGTGCTGTGTGACTATCTGTCTCTTCCCACCCACATTCATCTTTCTCTTCTGGTTTGGCTTCAGATCACTCAGGATTCTTGGGTTGTGTCAATCATTTGTCATGGTACTTCATGGTGTGGAAATCCTGTCCTTTTATGGGCATTCCTCAGCCTCCTGTGGAGCAACTTCTCTTTTTACCAGAGCTTCTTCAAGATTTCTTGTCCAAGGGTTTTGTTCAAGAGGTGCCTGTGCCCCAAAGGGGGGAAAGTGTTCTACTTCAGGCTGTTTCTAGTGGCCAGAAAAGAGGGCACTTGGAGACCTAATCTAGACCTCTCTCAATTAAACACTTTTCTAAAAGTGCCTTTCTTTTGGATGTTGTCCCTTTAGATTCTATTTCCTCTCTTCCTCCCACAGGCCTATATCATCTCTCTGGATTTCCAGGATGGTTATCTCCATATTCCAATCTATCTTCTTTTTAGGAAGTTTTTGTGTTTCTCTGTTACTTCCTGGAATTTTCAGTTCTCTGCTTTGCCCTTTGGCCTTTCTACTTCCCCATGGTTGCTCCTGTGATTGCTTTTTGCAGGCTTCGAGGGATCCAAATATTTCCTTACTTAGGCAACCTGTTGATTCAGGTGTCCTCTCCAGTGACTCTTTTGCACAGTCTTCATTTTGCTTTTTCCCATTCTTCAGAATCTGGGATTCACTATAAATTTCAAAAAGTCTTCTCTGACTCCTTCTCAGAATCATGTTTTTCTGCATCGTAGAATTCAGAAGGTGCCAATGCTTCCATCCCTTCCCCTCCAAAGACCTTCACTCTCATTTATTTATTTCAAACTCTTCTTCCTCTGGCTTTCATTACTGCCAGGGAGTTTCTGAGAATTATGGGTTTCATGTCATCCACCATTCTGATGCTCCCTCTGGCCAAACTTCACATGAGAAAGTTTCAGTGGTTTCTGAAGTCAGTGTGGCTCCAACATGCACATCCTCTAGACTTTGTAGTTCCTCTTCTTCCTTGTCTCAGACAGGAACTTCACTGGTGGATTCAGCAGCTGACTCTGAATCCAAGGCTCCCTTATCATCTCCCTCTTCCCTCTCAGGAATTGTTCACAGATGCTGCAGACATGGGATGGGGAGGGGCTGACTTTTGGCTCCCTAAAAGTACAGGGAGTGTGCTTGACTCATCAGCAGAAGGAGCACATCAATGTCAATGAGGTGAGAGCTTTTCTGCTGGCTCTTCAGGCCTTTCATACTCTTTTCTCTCCAGGGCCTCTCAAGGTGTTCACAGACAATACCACAGTGATGCGGTATATCAACAAACAGGAAGGAATGAGATCTTATCTTCTTTGCCAGTTGGCACTTCTTGTATGGGATCTTGTTGTCAAGTACCAAGTGACTCTTCAGGCAGTTTGTGTCCCTTCAGGTCAGAACATTGTGGCAGACACTCTGAGCAGGTCTTTAACTCAGTCCCATGAATGGATGCTTCACAGGGATGTGTTTCTGGATATTATATACCAATGGGGTACTCATCAAGTGGATATTTGTGCCTCCCCCCTGAACAGACATCTTCCTCTGTTTTGTGCCAGAGTCCCAGGTCCTCTGGTGTGGAAGGTGGATGCCCTCCCATTCTCTTGTAAAGGGATGTTTCTTTATGCATTCCCTCCCCTTCATTTCATTCCAAAAGTCCTGCTCAAGATTCAACAGGATGCTTCCAAAATCTTGCAGGTGGCTCCCTTTTGGCAGCAACAGCACTAGCTCCCTCTACTTCTGTATCTAGCCAGGGGCAATTATCACAAGCTACCTCACAGTGTGGATCTAATCACAAAAGACAAGGGATTTCTCATCCATCCCCACCTGTCCATGATTCAACTGACACTGTGGGCAATAGAAATTTGATTCCTCATTGACACCTTTTTTTTCCTGAGAACGTGCTGCAAGTCTTGCAGGAGGCCAGGAAACCTTCTACTAGGAAATCCCCCTTATCCAAATGGAAGAGATTTTCTATTTGGTGTCTCTCTTGTAACCTGGACCCACATACTATGGATGTTCTTTTTGTTCTCTCATATCTGTGTCAGTTGTTCAATGTTGGTATGGCCTATTCTTTTGTTAAAGCCCACTTATCAGCTGTGTCTGCTTGTCTCCCTTTTTCTCCTTCTCTAGCTTCTAGATTTGAGGTTAAACAATTTCTTAATGGCATCCTTAATATTAGACCTCCTTGGAAGCCTGTTCCTCCTCCCTGGGATCTTAATTTTTTTGGAGAAGCTGACTCAGGCTACTTTTGAGTCTGCTGCTTCAGTTTCCTTGCTACAGTGTTCCTGGAAGACTTTTCTTTTATTAGCTGTTACTTCTGTCAGTTGGCTGCCTAAGTTGCAGGCCCTTATGGCTTGCCCTTTTTTGGTCTTTCTTGAAAACAGGGTGTCCTTGCGCACTCACCCTTCTTTTATCCCTATGATGGTTAATAAGCTATCACTAAATCAGTCTATTAATCTGCCTACTTTTTTCCTCTTTTCTCAATCTGACAGTGAGAAGGTGCTGCATACTTTGGACATGCAAAGGCACATCAGGGTTTATTTGGACAAGACTAAGGCTATTAGAAAATCTGATCAGTTATTTGTTTCTTTTCATCCTAGATCTTTAGGACTTGCTGTAACCAAGCAAACTATTTTTTCTTGGATTTCTAAGGCTATTTCCTTTTTTATACTTTTCATAGCAAGAGCCTTCCTTTTTCAGATAAGACTCATTCAACTAAAGTTGCGGCTTCTTTGGGTGCTTTATTCAAGGGTTTAAATACTAATTTTATTCTTGAAACAGCTATCTGGACTTCTGTGCATGTCTTTACTAAGCACTACAAGTTGGATGGTATCTCTAGAACTAGGTCTAGTTTTGTTAGTGCCATTCTTCATGGTTTTTTAGGGAGCTCTTCTGCACCTTCACACTCCCAAGTTTCCTCTTCAGCTTTGGCACTCTCCCATCTGTTAAGAATACTGCAGCACTGAACATAATGGCATAGTAGAGTTGTGTAAAATCTTACCATAACTTTACATGTCCTTACCTTCACTGATGCAGTATTTGCTCCTTCCCTCCATCTGCCTAGTCTTTTGCCTTCCTGGATGTTCAGGTTACCTCTTTGGTTTCTTGGAGTGTGTTCCTACTGGGGCATTCAATTCTGATTATGGTAGGCCTGAACATCACCTTTATGCTCTACTCTACGTAAGGAGCATTTGGGTGATGTTCAGCGTACCTTTTAAAAGCAACAAGTAGTCTTTGGTATACTGGCCAGATGTTCAGGCTTCCATGGCAGGGAATCCCATCTGTTAAGAATACTGCAGCATTGAAGACAAGGACATCTACTCTACCATTATGGTAAGATTTTACACAACTGTACTTTCTCTCTCTTCTTGGCATAAATGGTTATTTATTTTCCAGTATTTTTGTCCCCATGCCTACTGCCCATTACTCTTCCCCTCAATCAGGCATTACACTGCCTTTGATAGGCCGTTATTCAGGCAGCCATGAGGGTACTTTGCACTTTCGCTGGCATTACAGCAATTAGATATTTTTCACTTTGTGATCTAACCCTGCCACTGTTGGTGACATGAGCATTCACAACACCACTAAGGCCACTTATGTCCCTTGCCAGGCATGCATGCCTGCTTTACCATATGTGCTGACAGGGGCTGCAGTCAATGGCTTGGGCAGCTACACCCACATTTTCCTAGCAATAACTCTCCACATGATCAGTGAAGGCTCACTCATCAGGGATGTGGTACAAATCAGGCAAGAACCACCTTCCCTCTCTCCAGGATGGGCACACCCCCATCCATCATGTCTGATACTTCAAACACCAGAGATGATATCCAAACTCAGGTTGCCTGGGCTGTAGTCAGAGCATTATCCCTCAAAGCCACTGTCATAGCTAAAATGGATATGTTTTTTACATCTGTTTTTGGTTTGGCTCTTTTCAATACCCCACCCACATCCTTTTGTTTATTTGGTCTAACTACCTGTGTACCTCTTTCTGTGTTTTGTTAAATTTTTAAACTCAGTATATTTTCTCACACATTAAAAACTAAAACAGCAGTATAGTTTTTTCTTATTTTTCAAACATTGAAGTTAGTTTCACCAACACACACATATGTCTCTCTCTCTCTCCATACACACACACATATATATATATATATATATATATATATATATATACACACACATATAGATACTTGATTCTACGATGGCAGTCTTGATGCAGTCTCATTTTTTTTATTTTTATCCATATTCATGCTCAAGTAAAGCTTTACTGAATCACTGGCAAATTTTGATGTTCTGGCCTGCAAAAGTCCATAGCCATGATCTGATCAGGTCAAATACATCTTAAAGTTGATGATGACAGAACACCAGGTCCAAGACTAACTTATCTTAATTACATATGCAACCACCAAAAATAAAATAAATGAATAAACAACAAGCTACTGGCTCCAAATGTTTTATTGTTCTTCACTTTGGCTCATTGTAGGTCTCCCCTGGTTGCCCGCGTGGTGTGCTGCCTCATTAAAGCCTAGTGCTCCTCATCGGGTTGTCCCCTCCCTGCTGGCTTATCTCTCTTGGTTTCCCTGAAGCTACGAAGCTGGCTATCTGTACTGGCACCCAGGAAGCACCCCTATCTCCTCTTGAGTGAAGGCTGTTTAATTCCTAATCTCACCTGCATTGGCTCATTAAAGCCTAGTGCTCCTCATCGGGTTGTCCCCTCCCTGCTGGCTTATCTCTCTTGGTTTCCCTGAAGCTACGAAGCTGGCTATCTGTACTGGCACCCAGGAAGCACCCCTATCTCCTCTTGAGTGAAGGCTGTTTAATTCCTAATCTCACCTGTATTGGCTCATTAAAGCCTAGTGCTCCTCATCGGGTTGTCCCCTCCCTGCTGGCTTATCTCTCTTGGTTTCCCTGAAGCTCTGGCTGGCTATCTGTACTGGCACCCAGGAAGCACCCTATCTCCACTTGAGTGAAGGCTGTTTAATTCCTAATCTCACCTGTATTGGCTCATTAAAGCCTAGTGCTCCTCATCGGGTTGTCCCCTCCCTGCTGGCTTATCTCTCTTGGTTTCCCTGAAGCTACAAAGCTGGCTATCTGTACTGGCACCCAGGAAGCACCCCTATCTCCTCTTGAGTGAAGGCTGTTTAATTCCTAATCTCACCTGTATTGGCTGTACGTCCAGTTTTGTTTTACTTGGTGTTTTTGTCCTCTTGTGGGTGGCACACACGTAGCACAAGCTAAAGTTGCTTCTATCCCTTACTTACCTGCATTCTATTTAGTCACCTTACCCCCTTGCATTTATTTTTTGCTACTCCCCTGCCCCTGCTAGTCTTCCTATAGCTGTGACATCCTGCTTGCCTTGCCTTTTCTGTCTCCTCACTGTCTCTCCATTACTTTTTTCTGGCTGCTGCACTCCTTTCTCTGTTCTTCCTACCTGTAGTTCACTTACGACTGGGTCTTACATATTAATTACCTGCTTACTTTCTAGTGTCCCTCCCAGTGTCCCTCTGCAAACTGTATATTTTACTTACCTATACCTTGCACCTACTGTCTCCTTGTATTCTCACTGTACCCTTTCATGCTTTTTCACCTAACTCCTCACCTAACTCTGTAAACTATACATTTTCCCACTTATACCTGTACCTGTTATGTACTTGTATACTGCCTGCACCCTCTCAGGTTCCTTAACTAACTCTCCCATACTTGCTTTCTAAACTACGTAGTATAAGAAACTCGTAGTGTTCAACTTCCCTGCTAAGCTGATTGAGTCCGCTCTCCTCTCTAACTGTTTCCTGCTGCCTCCCGCCCCCACCTTAAACCCTCCACGCTTATTGGTTTTCCCTCCTGACTCCCCTTCCCCCCTACCCACACAGACTCTACATGTAGTGGCTTCCTCTCTGAGGCGCCATCTTTAAACTTTGTCTGGCTCATTGTAGGTCTCCCCTGGTTGCCCGCGTGGTGTGCTGCCTGTAAGTGCTACTTGTTTTCTCAGCAATGTGATTTATTTTCTCTATTTTTGGTAAGACTGTAAACTGTCTGTTAAACTTGCAGTCGCTGAGGTCCTTACAACCTGAATACTGTAAGCGCTGCTTGTCAATGGCTTGCCTTTTGCATAAACTACTGCTTTTAGTCGCTAGTGCGTTTTTACAGCAACTCCTCTGTAAATGTTGTTCTGTTGTACTTACCTCTGATTTTAGCTGCTGTATGCAGTCACTAAGGAGGTCTTACTCTATGTGTTCCGTAGGCTATGGTTTTTTGGTACTTTTGCCTATGTTTATGCTGCTACACCTAGTCGCCAAAGATTACTAAAGCTAGACTTCTGTAAGAGATGTTCGATTGTACTCTGCCATTGATTTTAGCCACAGTATTGAGTCGCTAAGAGATCTTAACCCTAGAGCACTGTTAGCAATGTACAGTGGTAATTTATCTTTAATTTAACTACTGCTTTAAGTTGCTTAGAGGTCCATATTCACGTGCTATGTACGCGCTGTTTTAGTGTAGCTTGTTCAGATTTGGCTATTGTATACAGTCGTTAGTTTGAGGCTTTTCTTTCCCAAAAGCCCTTATATTATTAAAGGGTAAAAGGTTTACCTCGTTGAGAGGTTTCCTTTCTAATTAACCCAAGTACATAAAACGCTGCTCTTGTAGTTTGTACACGGTATAGTATAGTGTGGACAGCACAAGGATTACAAAAGGGCATGATATTAACCTCGTTGAGAGGTTTCCTATTTTAATAGTATAGATACAAACAAACGCTGCTCTTGTAGTTAGTGCCCAGTATAGTGTGGACAGCACAAGGATTACAAAAGGGCATGAGATTAACCCCGTTGAGAGGTTTCCTATTTTAATAGTATAGATACAAACAAACGCTGCTCTTGTAGTTAGTGCCCAGTATAGTGTGGACAGCGTTAACTCCTAATGCATCTCTCTACTGTTTAGAAATGCACTGCATTGTTACTAGACCTGTATGTAATAAATATCTTTTGCTTGTAAAGTGAATGCACCTTCCACTAACAACTGTTTTGAACCCTATTTTTGTACACTATTTCTGAATGTACCTCCTGCAATACCACTAGTTGTGTGTATAAATGCATTATACCTATTGCTGCTAACAATAAACATTGCCTTGAATACCTGTTACTGGGAATTGTAAATATTGTTTTTCACTCTGTTACCTGTATTTTTCACACTTTGGTACCTCTCTATACACCCTATTGCTAACCACCTCTGTTCTTTCAATGACCTTTTGTTTTCCTAACCCTCATTATTCTTATTTTTGTATTCCAGCATTAAAGCCTAGTGCTCCTCATCGGGTTGTCCCCTCCCTGCTGGCTTATCTCTCTTGGTTTCCCTGAAGCTACGAAGCTGGCTATCTGTACTGGCACCCAGGAAGTACCCCTATCTCCTCTTGAGTGAAGGCTGTTTAATTCCTAATCTCACCTGTATTGGCTGTACGTCCATTTTTGTTTAATTTACTTGGTGTTTTTGTCCTCTTGTGGGTGGCACACACGTAGCACAAGTTAAAGTTGCTCCTATCCCTTACTTACCTGCATTCTATTTAGTCAACTTATCCCCTTGCATTTATTTTTTACTACTCCCCTGCCCCTGCTAGTCTTCCTATAGCTGTGACATCCTGCTTGCCTTGCCTTTTCTGTCTCCTCACTGTCTCTCCATTACTTTTTTCTGGCTGCTGCACTCCTTTCTCTGTTCTTCCTACCTGTAGTTCACTTACGACTGGGTCTTACATATTAATTACCTGCTTACTTTCTAATTTCCCTCCCAGTGTCCCTCTGCAAACTGTATATTTTACTTACCTATACCTTGCACCTACTGTCTCCTTGTATTCTCACTGTACCCTTTCATGCTTTTTCACCTAACTCCTCACCTAACTCTGTAAGCTAAACATTTTCCCACTTATACCTGTACCTGTTATGTACTTGTATACTGCCTGCACCCTCTCAGGTTCCTTAACTAACTCTCCCATACTTGCTTTCTAAACTACGTAGTATAAGAAACTCGTAGTGTTCAACTTCCCTGCTAAGCTGATTGATTCCGCTCTCCTCTCTAACTGTTTCTGCCCCGCTTCGTTCCCCTCCCTACCCCCTTATCCCACCCACCCCACGTGTCCTTAGCTTTATACCCCTCACACCACACTCCCTTTATAACTTACACCTATCACTGGCTCGTACCTCATCTACAACTTCCCTCTCTACTATACCTTCCTCAATTACCTCTCCTAGCTCCTGTCTATACTTAAAGCTACATACTTACCTTGTCTCTTCCATCTAGCTTCATGTCCTTAAACTATAGTCTTAGACAAGGTCTTTTAGTCTATTCCTCTCTTTCACACCTCAACATGTCTACAAAAATCCACAATCCTACTTCCATGACCTCTGTAAAAGACAATACTCTAAAAATACTAATACTCCTGCTTATTACTTCCTTTTCTCTCACAATACCCTATTTCTTAGCCTCTTATGAATCTAAACTTAATTTCCACTTTAACTACTCACCCAAACATACAGCCTCAAATTGCAAAAGCCTAAACTTTACTCATTTAAATATTACATCTACCTCTAGTTACCTCTTAGCTAAATATCACAGACTGTCTCACATTAAAATTCAAAACCTCTTGATTAGGAAACTAAAATACTTACTGAACTTCCCTAACAAATCTCACTTGGAATACAACCACTCTACCTTGGTAGATGGCGACATTCACCCCAACCCAGGTCCATCAAATATTTCAGCTGAAGCTACACCTGCTTCACTAAACTCATCTCTTCTATTACCAACCTCCAATACAAATACTCTACTCATAGGGCACCTTAATATCCGAAGTGTCAATAACAAAATCACCCAACTCCACTCTCTTCTTGAACACCACTCCTTTGATATTCTCTGTTTAACTGAAACCTGGTTAAAACCCTTTACTAAAGACACTGAAATCATTCCTCCAGGTTATAATATCTTGAGACTCGATCAAGAATGGTAAAAAAGGTGGAGGAGTAGCACTACTATTCAAAACTGAACTAAAATTAACATTAGTACCCTATGATAACCTTGGCTTTACTAAAACTGAACTTCTTATCTCAAAGCTGCAACTAAACCCCAAAAAATCTATATATATTATCTGCATATATCTACCTCCTGGAAATAACTCCACTACCTTAGAAAATATCCTCAGTTGGGCCACATCCACCTACCCACAAGAAACCATAATACTAGGAGACCTCAACCTTGACTGGTCCTCAATAACCACTAACAACCCAGCATCTCATATTAATCTCCATGGCTTTACTCAGACAATAAACACCTCTACTAGGATTAACAAACCTAATAACAAAGAAAATATTCTTGATTGGATTTTGGTAAACAAACCTCTAGTAAAATATCAGTCTGGAATGCTACCTGATGACATTAGTGACCACAACCTAACCTATATTATAAGACAAAAGAATGCCTCTACCTATATATAGGACCCTACGTGACCTCAAATGTTTAATCCTACCCAATTTAAAACTTAACTAAAGGCCTGTAACTGGAACCCACTAAAAACACTTCCTCTTCAAGAAGCTGTTAATTACTTTAACACCACATTCCTAACAATTCTAGATAATCATGCACCAAAACGTTCTATCAGAATTAAATCTAAGCCAGCCCCCTGGCTATCTAAAGATACTAGACAAAAAATGTCACTTAGAAACAAATCTTGGTTAAAATGGCGAACTAGCAAATCTCCCATAGACCAACAGACTGTCAGGCACCTGAGAAACAGCACCAAAAAAGCTATCCTCTCTGATAAAAGGAGCTATTATAGCAATCTTCAGCAAGTGAATCACAATAACCCTCAAAAATTCTGGTCAACCCTAAACAGACTTCTTCACCCTGGACAGACTACCACTCCCTCCCCTTCTGGGTCTGAAAGAATTTATTCCCTTGATACTGCCAATACTTTCAACTCATTCTTCATTGATACTATTAATTCCTTGGCCTCCCATCTCTCCAGTGACAATACTAGCATCCTTGACCATGCATCCTCCAAACTACCAACCTTTAGGCTACAACCCATCTTCACTACCTTTATACAGATATGTATTCTCAAACTTAAACCATGTACCCCACTCAGCTGACCAGTTTCCTTCTGAATTCCTTCATAAAGCAGCCTCTGAAATCGCTTATCCCATATCCATTCTTATTAATAGAACCATAAATGAAGAAACCATACCTGATATCTGGAAAATCTCTCACATCATACCCTTACATAAAGGAGGTAACTCCTTTGAATATTCTAACTACAGGCCCATAGCCCTATTGTCCCCACTCGCAAAAATAATGGAAAAATGTGTTCACCATCAGTTAATGAATCACCTAATACAAAATAACATTCTTACAAACTGTCAACATGGCTTTAGGCCCTATCATAGCACAACTACTGCTCTGCTCTCCTTTACAGACTTTATTAACAAAAATCGCAACAATAATATCATGTCTTCCGCTCTCTTTATTGACCTGTCCAAAGCCTTCGACATGGTTAACCACTCTCTCCTATTAAAAATTCTCTAATCTCTTTCCTTAGAAGCTAAGGCTATCCACTGGTTTAGTTCCTATCTCACTAACAGGAAACAGACCGTCCTCTGGGATAACAAACTCTCATCTCTTCTACCAATTTCACTTGGGGTCCCCCAAGGCTCTATTCTTGGACCTCTTCTTTTATCCCTCTTTATAAATGACTTACAAGTAGCTATTCCCCAGGCTACATGCATTCAATATGCCGACGACTCCACACTTATTTGCTCTGCTAAATCCATTTCTGAACTTCAAACTAATACTCAAGCTGTATTTTCCAAAGTCGAAACTTGGTTCCTAAAACGTTGCCTACTCCTAAATGCAAAAAAGACCAAACTCCTACTCTTTAAGCCTACTACCAGATCCCCTACATTTGACTTCACTATCTTGTCTAATAATGGAACCATTATATCACCTGACTCTACTACTAAACTGCTAGGTGTCACGATTGACAATAATCTTTCCTTTGACTGTCATATCAACAATACCATTAAATCTGTAAACAGGAAATTTGGCTCTCTATATAGAATCAAAACTTTTTTAACCTTCCCAGCAAAAGTTATTCTTGCCTACTTACATCTTATTTCCACTCTTCTCTATGCCTCACCAATCTATACTAATCTCAAGAAAAACAATCTCTCTAAACTGTCTACCACTTACAATAACATAGCTAGATTTGTTACTGGGAAGCAATTCAGAACCCACCACTGTCTGAATCTGCAACAACTTAACTGGCTTGAACTGACAAACATGTTGCTTCTATCCCAACTTATGTTTGTCCAAACAGCTTTTTACCAACCTCTTAATACACCTGTTCTTTCTAACCTCTTAACCCCCTACTCTAACCTGAACTCACTCCGCTCTTCAAGCAAACTGCTAGTTACCTTAACCAAATCTAATAACCTTGCTGGTGATTCCCTTTTCTCGAATACCATTGGGAAACTCTGGAATAAACTTCCTTCCGAACTTACTTCAATTGCATCTACTGTTCTGTTTAAACAAAAACTCAGAGTCTACCTTAAAAACCACTGGATATGTTCCTGCTCTAAGCCTGATTAAAATTTTTTGTTTTTCTCCTCCTCATGGCTATTGTCTTTCTTTTCTGACAGTACATATCTCTTTAAATCTGAACTTTCTTTCGATTAATGTTCTCTCTTTTCCTTGGTTTTATGCTTTCTCTCAATGGTTCTAAAGATGAAATAATGTTTAATATGTTGTTTAATACCTTTACTCTGTGATTAATTATCTTGTCTTGGAGTTAAAGTCCTACCAGATTTTAATCTGTTATTATTATTTTTTTGCTATGTTGTATCTGTCTTGTCTATATGTGGAGCTTTTCTCCCCGGGCCTCTGCTGAAAATGGAAATATATCCAGTTAGACTAGCCCGGTTAACAAATGTAAAATAAATAAAATAAAAAATAAATAAATAAAAATAAACTTTGGCACCTCGGCTCAACAGCCTTCAGGAAGTAACAAACAATACCAAACATTCCCATTTTTAACAAAAAAAACAGCAATTAGTATAATTAATCAATAAAACAATAAAACAATTAAATCAAATATTTATTTTATTATTTATTTTACATTTGTTGACCGGGATAGCCCGGCTGGATATATGTCCATTTTCAGCGGAGGCCCGAGGAGAAAAGCTCCAAGATAATAACACACATTGAATATTTAGTAAATGCTAGCTTCAAGCAGATTACAGTCATAAGCAATACCAGCATTTAGCACATATAGTACTAACTTATTATAAAACACTTTACAAAACATAACATTATTTTCAGTTATCTCACAATTAAGACCACAAGATACCAAAGTATTGTATTTCCATACAAAATAGATTCCTTAAAAAAGAAGTCAATCTTTTAATATAAGATATTAGTACTTTCTAATTTTTGTTTCTTAATATCCTTAACATGTTCCTGCAACCTAGTCCTGAACATTTTTTTACTTTCTCCAATGCAGAACAGGTTGCAGGGACAACTAAGGGCATAAATAATGGCTTCAGTAACACAGGAAAATGTTACAGATAAATGAAATCTGATATTATTTATCATTTTAAAACCATGTGCTATAAATGTACAAATACTGCAAGTGTTACAAGGAACAGTGCGCAATAACTTGGGAGAAATAACAATGTCAACATTAGGAGACACACAAAATGAGCTCAAACAAGCATATCATATAAATTTTGCCCTTGTCTATAGGAAATAAAACGCACATTAAAAATATTCAAGACAATTCACCATCATTCACAAGAAATTTCCAGTAATATTTCCATATTTCACCTATTCTTTCACTCAAAATATTAACAACCATAACAAAATAAAATTTTCTTGTCCATAAATACTCTTATCTATACAAGAGTTATTTCTCTTAATCAAATTATCCAGGCCCACAATCTTATGTAAAGCCTTCTTAATTCAATCAACATGATACCCCCTATTTAAAAACATTGCTGTTCTCAAAATTTCATAAAGATCTTCATTATTATTACAAATCCTATGTCATATGAAGGAGCCAAAGGAGGACACACTCAATTTTATTTAGCGCTTTCATCTCGTAATAGAAAATTCATCAGAATAAAAATCAAGATGACCCAACTCATCTCTTATACCTACAACAATCAAATAATTAATTACATCATCCTTCTCTTAAAGGAACCCCCCCCCAAAACACAATACAATAAAAAACACTGCTTAGTACTACATACATATACAGTTTAAAATATGTCTTCATAAAGAAACTTCCGAAACACATTCCTATCAGCGAATACCACTGCCTATATATTATTTTAAAATTCATGGTGATCAAGTTGTTTAAATAAATAACATCTACACTCCATCATAAAATGTGAAATAAAAAAATGAATAAACCATATTGTGTTACATAAAACATTCGGCCTTCAACCTTGAATTTGAGCTTATAGAAATGGCACTATTCAAACTAGGATATTCAGAAGCATTAGCTCTTATTTGCCATCTCAATTCCTTTGATTCTAAATAGTCATTGAGAGGATCACCTCTGTCTCCTAGTGTAACCTGTTCAATAGTAATAAATTTAAATTCATGCCCTTCATTAGAAAGTACATGTGCAGCTAAAGCATTTTTAGTATCCTGCCTACCAATATAATAATAATGCTGGTAGACTCTACTCCTAAGGACATTAATGGTCTTTCCTATATAGAACCCAGAACACATGGAGCACAGGGCTAAATATACTACAGCCTTACTACTGCAAGTAAATTTCTTTTGAAGTATACATTTCCCATAAGTGGGCATGTTCACCTCCTTGGCCTCAATCATATATTTGCATTGTAGGCAGAAACCACACTTTGCCATTCCACCCACATCACACCTGACTTTTTTTGACCTCTCCAACATATTTTTAATGTGGTGTTCTTTTTATACACAATTCTTGGTGATAGCCCCACTAGCTCCAAGTAGTCCTGATTTGTGCCAAATAAATTCTAATTATGGTATATTACATCTTTAATTTCTTGAAACGGATTGTTATAACTAAAAATGGCAGATTTGTTGTACCTAGTTTCTTCTGTTCTTTTGTCCTCTTCTTGTATTCCACTACCTTTTCCTAGCAGGGGGGCAAAATGTCCACTACATCTTTTTTTCCACAAGTTCTTGTAAAATTATTTCACTTGTGAAGTGACACTAAAAGCATTCTGTCAAGCCATGTTTGGTATCAGTGACTCCTTGCAACCCTGTGTTTTTTGTTACTGGTTGTGTTTGAGGGTTGTGTCTTCTGTTTTTATTTTGACCACTTCAAAAGAAAGGTAGATGGCAACAACTTTGTGACTGAATGCAATTTCCTTGTTGTAAATCTGTCTGGCTGTTCATTATGTAATGAACAGATACATGTTTTAAATCTGGGTTTAAAGTTTATACCCACAGTATTGCAGCAGCTATATATGTTTTAAAGCAAGATATCTTTCAGTTTGTTCATAAATTATTTTATTATTATAAAAATATTTCAAATGTTAGTAAAAATGCAACTGAAGTTGCTGATGTTTCTGATGAAAGTTTTGTTTTCTTGTAGTTCTGATGAAAGTTATTTTCTTATAGTTCTGACGTATGTGATGTAGTTCATGATAATATGTTTTTTAATGCACATTGTTTGTATGCATATTTAATGCAAATTGTTTGTAGTATTCCATACAAGAGTAAGTTCATACCCCCTTATAATAATGAACATGTAAAGAAGTTTGCAACTATGTTGAGTTATGCAGTTGAACACATGTATGAAGACTATGATAAAAGAAGAAGGTATATGTTATAATTTAACATTAGGTGAATGGGTTGCTTTAAAAAAATCTAAGTGCAAAGAAGGATTTAGTCATAAAGCCATCTGAAAAGGGCAACAAGATAGTAATTGTGCACCATATGCAGTATGCACAGATGTGGCTTGAACATTTAAATAATGAGATGGTTTATGAAAAAAGTAAGAGTAGTTCATATAATGATGCATAGATACAGTTTAATTGTTTATTAGAGAAGGTTTTGAGATTAAGTTATTTTTCCAAAGAAGATGTGTAAAGGAAGTTCAGTGTGGAGGGTTGCAGTATGGCAACCTTTTATTGTTTACTGAAAATACATAAAGACATGAAGACCCCACCTGGATGACCAATTGTTTCT
The DNA here is from genome assembly GCF_019279795.1 of Protopterus annectens. NCBI lineage: Eukaryota > Metazoa > Chordata > Ceratodontiformes > Protopteridae > Protopterus > Protopterus annectens. The sequence continues at coordinate 525,483,804 of NC_056745.1, forward strand.
GTTTGTAATTATTTTTTATATAATATTGGTATTTTATTGCACAATTTTCTTCTCCCCTTTGTTGAAAAACTTCCATCTTAGATTAAAGATGCTTTTGATTTTTTTGAATAAAATCTCAACAATTAAATGGAATACTAGGATGTACTGGGTTACTTTGGATGTCAGACGTTTATACACCAATATTAGACATACAGATGGCATAAAAGCACTATACCATTTTTAGGAGACTTTCCTGTTTCTAATTATATTATAGAGTTGGTACAATTTTGTCTTTTGAACAACTATTTTAGTTTTAATAATGTGATTTATCATCAGCTACAGGGTTCTGCCATGGGGGCACCATTTGTCCCAATGTATGCAAATTTGTTGATGGCTTTATTTGAGATGGATTATTTATATCCACATAAGCGTGTGAGAAATCATGTTTTATATTATTACAGATTTATAGGTGATTTAATTTTTATTTGTCAAAATGGTTTAAATGAGGTACAGGATTCTGTGATTGATTTACATAAAAATGTATACAATTTAACTTTTGATGGGTTGCAATATGGTAGTAAAGTTACCTTTCTAGATATCTGTTTGAAGGGCCTTGAAAATGGAACTATTCATTTATCTGTTTATAGGAAGTTCATTAATGGTGGCCAGTATCTGCATGGGGATAGTTATCATCCTCCCCTTTCAATAGCATCTTTACCCTGTGGGGAATTATTAAGATTACATAGGATTTAATCACAAATAAAGGCCAAAATAACTAAAATATGAAGGAGCCAAGTCAGGACACACTCAATAATTTTATTTAGCTCTTTCATCTCATAATAGAAAATTCATCGGAATAAAAACCAAGATGACCCAAATCATCTCTTATACCTACAACAATCAAATAATTAATTACATCATCCTTCTCTTAAAGGAACCCCCCCCCCCAAAACACAATACAATAAAAAACACTGCTTAGTACTACTTACATTTTTACATTTTTTTAAACGAACAGTTAAAGAAATTTGAGGAACTGGTCTGTGAATACCGCAAATTGCAATTAGAAAACAATTACCTGAGGGAATGCTTGTGAAGTGACATTAAAAGTTTCTGTCGAGCTGTGTTTGGTATCAGTGACTCCTTGCAATCCTGTGTCTTTTGAAGTGGTCTAAACTGTCCATCAGATGCTGATGCAGCAGTATACGTCCCTCTCTTTTGGTTGTTGTTTCCTTGTTCTCCTCCATTCCCACGAAAACGCTGTTGGTGCATTAACAGTTCTTGTGCAGGTGGAAATGAGGGGAATGATCTCTCATCACCCTCCGTATCCATAGTGTAACCTGTACCATCCAAAGAGGCAAATAAACAGTTTGATGTTTTTTTTTTTATCCATCTTCATGTTCAAGTAAAGCTTTACTGAATCACTGGCATATTTAGATGTTCTAGCCTGCAAATGGCCATAGCCATGATCTGATCAGATCAAATGCATCTTAAAAGTGATGATGACAGAACACCAGGGCCAAGACTAACCTGTCTTAATAAGTCTGGGGTCCACTTCTTTAAGGCAATCAAGGATGGTACCGGTCATAGGTGTGGCCACATCTGAGGTGTTCCTATTTACATGTGACATATCAAATTCCCCAATCTATAATACTTCGCTTTGCCATTCACAGTCTACACTATTTGTGATTTCTTCCCTCCAGTGAGAAGTTTTGTATACAGCAAAGTCTGTACTGTCCTGCCATTTCCAGTCTCCAATGTTTCCCATTGTGTCTTCTTCATAACGACTGCTTTGAACTCTTTTTCCATATACAGGTTTACACATCCTCTTACTTAATCTACCCTTTCTCTCATATTAAGTGGGTTTCCATGTATGTTACACTGAGTTTTCCCCATGTACTACTCTTCTGTTACTGATACAGCAACAGCATGCCCTACTTCCGTCTAAGTTACTAGTGTTTTTTTTAATCTGTGGATATCAGTCCTTCAGTACTCATTACTTTTCATTTTTTATTGACAGGCCAGTTTTACTTTATTTTGTGCTTGCCATCATTTCCCAATAAACATGGCTTTTCCTATACTCATTGCTAGTGCTCAGTTTGTTTCACAGCTTACCTTGATATGGCGGGGGGGGGGTGTACTGGATGTATTTTCTGTACTTCCCCAATATGTCTTTAGGTGCTTCTTAATGAAATCCATGAAACTGTTACATGGGTTAAAAAGTATTGCTCCTATATGATTCCACAAACTTCAAAAATGTTATTTTGCAATTGTTCAAACATTATGCCACAGGTCATACAAGGAAATGGTCAATATAATCAGGCACCCATTCTAAAAAATTGTATTACTCATACAAAAAATGAAACAGAATAAAGGGTCTGTATTAACTTGTACTTTGTAAGAAATAACATTATTGCCTGGAATCAGTCAACAGTTGTATTTGCCACTGTTTTGTCACCAAATGTACATTTCACAAGAATACATATAAAACATTTAGGCAAAGTCTGGGATCTGCTTGGAAATAGAAGGCAGAAGACAGTCAGAATTCAGGTCCTGGTTATGTTTGGATCTTTATTAAGTATACAGCTAATATGAAATGTAGTATCTGTTCTTATCAGTTTACTTCCAAATCTGGATAACTCAGTTTTACTTTTATATATTTATCTGCGTAAGCCCCATGGACACAACTGACCCTTTGTAGGGAAACTTCTGAACAAAGTCTGTTTATGGGACTTACTCAAAGTCACACACAATAGGAAAATGGAGGTGGAAGGGATCAGTTATATGATCTCGACTACAGGAAGCAGTTAACACATTAAAGATATAATACTCTAGGCTTACTGCCAAGTATAGTCTCTATTGAAATGCAAACTAAATAATGCATACAGTGAGGCAAAATCTTATATTCATACGTAATATTGGCCATAAGCTTCAAACATACAGCATCTGAACTGCAGCACTACAGTGTATGTATATTTATGTACCTTATTATAACAGTAATATATTTGTTTAATGTAAACCAGAGTTGGATCAATTTTTTCTGTAATGCACATTGCAGTATGCGCTTGTTGACTACTGACTGTAACACCAGAAAAATGGAACAGCAGCTACATCATTATGTAAAAAAAAAAATAGTCTTTGATATGCAGAGAGAGATTAATATAACAGTATATTACAAAATGAGTCTTGTTAGCTAAGTCACTTCTAAAACGATACAGACTGCCAAATGTGCCATTTTACTTCACACTGTCATACATTTTTGCTCTCATGACCCAAACCCCACAGTCATTTGGAATGTTATGATCAGAGCTGCATTCAAGTCACATCATGCTTTCTATAGTGTCCTATATCCATTAAGTATTTAGTCTGACAGCATGAGCATGGCCCATAATTATATAGGCGATATTTTACTTGAAGGCCTCACCTTGTGTTTTGAGCAGAAGTGGGCGTGTTGCGAATGATTGACAACCAGGTCTGCATATGTAATGATCCATGATTGACATGGCATTCTAATCAGCTGTTTGTTTGTGTCTTTCGGCTTTTCCCGGTTAGGGGTCGCCACAGCGGAACTCCGGTCCACTAATGATTGGCAGTAGATTTTTACGTACTGGCTTGCCGGGCCTAATGCACAACCTTCAACGAAGGAACGCCCATTCATGCATGTCGCTACACAGAAGACGCTCTGAGAATCGAATGGGCAACATCTAACTGTGAGGTGACAATGCTACTGTAGCACCACCCTAATCAGCTGTTGAGAAGTAAAATATCCCCATTAAATTTAGTATGATTTTTTTTACATGAGTGTGTCAGTGCACAAATGTATTTATTACATACATACACAAATACATGCCCCACCACCACAGAAGTATTTTCAGTTACGATCTAAGCCAAAAAGCACATACATACTCAAACATTTCAGAACATTCTGTTTACGTCTCTAGTTAAAACGTAGTACCCGACCCTAACAAATTAGAAATTATGCTGGCAGTTCAATCTTCTAGTCTAGAAATCTGCATGTATCTTTTCTTAATTGTTGTCCTTTTATTTATTCGTTTGTTTTGTGGTTGCGTAATACTGAAAATGTGCTGTTAGAATAATATTGTGACTTGCGTATTTGTTTAGCATTAGTAAAGTGTTGATACCAAAAAATGCTACAACATGCAAACAAGAAGCTATCTAAAATCGCTTCAAAATATAGCTGCTAAAGGACCACATCTCTTCCTCCCACAACAAGAAATAGGGACAAAGCCTAAAATAATGGGGGGGCGCAAAGTCCCCAAAACGGGGACACAATTTAAATATTTTTCTTAAACTTATAAAGTTAGTAGAATAATAGGTTTTGTGTTATTGTGCATTTTTCTGAAGGATACGAAGTTGGAAACAACTGTCTGTCATTCTTTAGTTACTTCAGTCCTCAGTGATTTGTCAGAAAACACACATTTTAGGAAGAACAGACTAAAATATGAAACAAAATCATACCCAACTGAGGGGTATGTAAAATATCAAATTTATGGAAATTTGACATACAATTACAGCTGTAATACGTTGCCGGTAAGGTTTAACACAAACAACTGCATCTTCAAAGAGTACTTGCTTGTTAAAAGGCTGTGCAGATAGGGTTAAATCAGTCCAAACATTGTTTGCATTTATTTTCCATCCGTCATCATTGTTAAAAACTAAATGTATCTTGCCTTAAAAACAGACAAAAATATGGCACAACCCATAAAAATAGAAAAGTATTTCTACATACTAGAAACATATGCTAGTGTCGCTATTGAGGGAATGCATATTCATTAGTGCCCGATTACGAAATAGCAAGGGAGGGTTGGGCAGGGCTTGCTACTGCGCATCTAGTGAGGCCCTCAAGTAAAATATTGCCATTATATACAGTTTCTATAAGTGGAAATGGATAATGGAGGAGCCAGCTAAAAAATGTTGCTAGTGAGAGGCCAGTGTTGGTTTTGCTACCCAAGGAGAAATATGTTCAGAAGTAAGTACTAGGCTAGCTGATGTTGTGGGCCATTTTAAGCCTAGTCAGTTTCCCTTTCTGTGCTTGAATTAATTTATCCCATTTGGATAGAGACTGGCCATGCACATCCCATGGTTGATAATTATATACTACCCCCAATGAGAATAGCTGGGATCATACCATAGATAACCTGAGGAGACCCATATATGGGATAAAGAATGTAGGACCTTTCTCTATCCATTAGTAGTACAGGGGGCAGTCCTGGGGTAAATTTTCTGTTTTACATTCATAGATCCAAGTTGGGCTTGAATATTAACAGGGATGAACTTTGTTTTATGGGACTGAGGAGTGCATTTTAAAGAATATACCCGACCCTCCAAACCATGCTTTAGATATTGCAGAAGAAGTTTAGATCCCTACCTCTGATGCAATTTGATTTGCTGATCTGCAGTAAATTCATCAGTATTGGGCCAGAAGATGCCTTATACTGTATACCAAACACAGGTCCCCTCTTAGAAATCTGTAAGATACTGAGTATAGTGCCAGAGCTTTGACTCAGTCCATGTTAGGACATGTTGCTTAGGCCTTGTATCCTTTTAGTAAGGTACCCCTGTGGGTGTTCCATGTTGGATGGAGTCACCTACTCAAAAGTAACAATGTAAAGATCAGTGCTCTCTGTCTTCCTCTTGGATCCTCTAAAGTCAGATGAAGGAAATGCACCTTTCAGAGACTGCAGATCACCATTTAGGAGCCTTATGCACCTAAAAGAAGAAAAAAGGTGCGTGTTTGCCTTGAAGCATTATAACTCCCAGAAAATTCAGTTACTACTGAAAACACACACACACACACACACACACACACACACACACACACACACACACACACACACACACACACACAGAGTTTCTGCAAGAAAAATCTTATTACATTCTTGGGCAACTACTTGGTACAAATCAATACCTGACTTCAGAAGGAGAGCAGATAATCCACAGAGCAGTTGGTCAACTCTCAACCTCCTAGTGCAAGAAATCTGGACAACATCTAAAGTAAGGTGGGACAAAGGCACAAAAATGGGGACAAATTTGAAACACTGCTCTTATAAACGTAGAAAGTTGGAAGAATAAAATGATTTGTGTTAGCATGTATTTTCTGTAGAATATGAAGTCTAAAACTCAAATGTGTATCATTATTTAAAGAGCACAGTCCACCAGTGATTGCCAGAAAGCCACAAATTTGACTTTTACAGACCAAAAATAAGAGTCAAAAAACTGCACAGCTTAAAGGTATAAATTGTCATTATCTAAGATTTAGAGGATATTCTGTAGAAAAGGGTGTCTTAATTCAAGTACCAATGAATACTAATTTAACCATAAAGCCTGGATTCTTGCATTCATTCAGGATACAGTTCTCTGCAAATCTGGTACAGATAAACAATGTTTTAACACTGTAATTATATATGCCGTGCTTTGCAAACAACATAAATTAAATGAGAAAAAGACATATTAACTACTACCTATTTGATTTTTCCATCGCGTTGGGTAACAGTTTTGTTTATCATCACATTCATTTTCATCTTGTAGTGCCGGAGTTTTCATTTCGACTAAATAGCACTAAAGTCGCCGTAGTTATAGCTGTTAAAGTACAGGCAAGCAACTATCGCATTATTCATGAAAATGAAATACTGACACTTGCCAGTATAGTGAGACGTATTCGCATCATTACGGCATTCAGATATTTGTTTACGAAGCGGGACTTCCTGGAGTAAAAGAAAGCCGCGTTCCCATGGTTACAATCTACTTCTGGATCACCGCATGATCTACACCTCTCCTGGAATTTACTTTTCTAGTCCTTCAGTTCCCTGAAAAGCTACAGAACCAACAACAAAAAGCAGTATTCGTCTACACAAAGGAATTAGGGGATGAGCGTGCACGGATATACGTTCATTTAGTGAAAGAGAAAAAGAAAGAGCTTCGCAATTTTTGTACTGGAGCAGTTTCTCTTGGCGAAGGAATTTATTAAATTCATATCTAGCTCCTTGCACTAACGTTTTGTCTCGTGGATCTGTCGTCGTTTGTATTTAGATGTATAATAGACAGGACATTACAACAGGCACACTATCACTATGTTTCTATGTACAGGTCTGGACTTAAAGTGAAATGATGACTGGACCTACATTTCAACCCCACACACACACACACACACACACACACACACCCCAGTCCTCTCCTCTGACTCCTTCTCCTTTTGGGCTCCCCATACCATCCTTCCTTTTCTCACATTCTGCCTTACTCTCAGCTTTCTTTCTATATGCTCTGAAATGCATTTTACACAACCTTTTCATCCAATAATAGACTGAACAGAAATTATGATTAAGGAAAGAAAATCACTGTTGACAGGTTTACAGATGGTCTGGGATGCAAACATTTTCCTCCAATGGTGGCCTAAATAAAATTATGAAGAAAAATTTCAGTCTTATTTTTTTCAAGGCATAATTCAAAGCTGACAAAATTGAGTAGTTGTGAGAATATTTAAGTCTTATCTGGAAATACTGCCTACCTCCTAACTCTCTAATAAAGACAAGTCACTGCCTATGCATCCCTCTGGTGTTAGACTGGGATAGATTTAAATTGCTTTTGTCATATATTTCAAGTAACTGATGAAATACATATACATAGCATGTTCTTCTAGTATGTGATTGTGAGAATGATTTCAGTAATATTCAAATTTGTTGCTCCTAGACAATACACCTCTCTTACACAAGCTATAGTAACCTGACTGTCATGAAAATTAAAGATGTAATATCCACACTGTACACACACACATTTGAGCAGGGCTGGTTTGGTCATATCTCAGCACCATTCAGGTTAAACAGTGTATTCAGAAAATTGATACATTTTACAGAGTCAAGGATGATATTATCCATTTAGACAGTCTGGTGAGTGGAGGCAACCAGGCTCCAAGATATCTAAGTGTCTGAATGTTCTGTGATATATGTTCTGTCTTACTTTTGAAATATAATTACTTGTTAGGTACATTTTTACTGATACACAGAAGAATAATGTCTGTGTCCTGGCATTATTGGGTGCATGCACAGATAAAAATCATTGATGTTTTTACACACACACACACACACACACACACACACACACACACGCTTTATCCTTCGTAAAAGTCTGATTTGCTGGTAAATCATTCAGGATTACAACAAGTCAGTTAATCCAGACATCATCTGTTTTTAAACTTATTGTCAAAAATAGATGTTGATGCAAAATATGTTATTCTAGTAACTTTTTAAGGGTATTAGTTATAAAACTACCTGAATCTAGTGCTTATATTGTTCATGTTCATTATCATCTTCATCCTAACAGGGTCATATCACAGCCCTGTGCATGTTAAAAAATTAATGCATTTTTCATTCCTCATTTGCTATGCTGGTTTTACAGATGTGACAAAATATCAAGATAAGATAACTATGATAATAGATATAGATAGAAACTGTTGAAAAACAACCTAATCGTTCTTAGGGGTTCTATTTCATGAAAGTATATGACATTTACCAGTGTAGTAATCATTCCCCTAAATAATCTAGCAACTAGCGTGTTGAGTGTGCTGAAATACGAAGATATGAAAAATGCCATGTTGTGTGGGTACAGACTGAGTTCATGAAGCAGTACTTTTCATACATCTCACTTTCACTCAGTGTGTAGTTAGATATACTTACTGTATTATACTGAGTATATCTTTTTCTGACCATCTTTAATGGGTGAGGTGACATAATTATTTGAGTTTCATAGATAATTACAAGGCTAATTTCCCTTGTAGGGCATTTTACACTTAGCCAGTTGCCCCACTTGAGAATCAAGCCCTGTACCTAGCATCTGTAAGGCAAACACCTTAATGATGTACCATTTAACATTATTGTCGTAGTCTTAAGCAGTCTGCTTTCTACACTACTTGGTGTCAGGGATACTTTCTGTGTAATGTTCACAAGATGTCCTTCTATATCACTGTTGCAGTATTTGTCATAGAAGGGATGTCCTGCCCTGGGCAACCCAACGCTTGGCCAGTATAAAAAAGCCTAAAAGAGATCTTGTATGCACTGTAGTCACATTTATGTTCATAGCACAGAAAAGTAGGACATAAAAGGGGCATGCAGATGCAACTACCTAGAACTTCTTTTGCTGCTGGCTCACAAATGGATGCTTCACAAAGACATGCTTCTGGACATTGTCCATTGGTAGGGTTTTCTGCAGGTAGGTCTTTTTGTCTCCCATCTGAACAGGCAGCTTCCTCTTTTCTGTTCCAGAGTGCCATGCCATTAGAAGTGGAAGACAGACTCCCTCTCCTATCCTTGGAAGGGGATGTTTCTTTATGCTTTCCCTCCTCTTCCTCTACTTCCAAGAGTCCTGCAGAATATTCAGCTGGAATCCCCAAAAATTTGCTAGTGGCTCCATTTTGGCTGGGACAGCACTGATTTCCCCTCTTAATGCATCTGGCCAGGGGCAATCATCACACGTTACCTCACTGGTTGGAAGTCCTCACACAGAACAAGGGGTCTCATCCATCCATACTTGTCTACTTTGCAACTGACATTGTGGGTGATAGGGTTTTGATCCCTTTCAAACACCTCTTTTCCAAGGAAGTGCTCAGGGTTTTATAAGAGGCAAGGAAACCCTCAACCAGAAAATCGTATATGTCCTAATGGAAATAAATTTCCATCTGGTGCCATGCTTATAACCAGGATGCTTATTCAGTGGAGGTCCCTCTGTTCCTCTCCTATTTACATGAGTTGCGACAGTCTGGCTTAGCCTATTCATCTGTGAAGGCCCATTTATCAGCCATTTCTGCTTGCTGTCCTTGAATCCTCCTTTGACTTCTCATTTTGAGGTCAAACAATTTCTTAAAGGTGTCCTGCATATTTGGACTCCAAGAAAACCTATTCCTCCTCCTTAGGACCTTAATTTTATTTTGGAAAAATTGACTCAGGCTCCTTTTGAGCCTGCAGATTTTGCTTCTTTGCAACATTGTGTGTGGAAGACTGTTTTGTTCCTGTCTCTTACTTCTGCTAGAAGGGTTGCTGAGCTCCAAGCCCTGGCTATTCTTCCATTTTAGATTTTTCACAGGGACAGGGTGTCTCTTCATACTAATCCTTCTTTTATGCCCAAGGTAGTGAATGAGTTGTCCTTGAATCAGTCAGAACAACTCCCTTTCTCCCTTCTCCTCAGTCTGCTAGTGAGAGGATGCTGCATACCTTGCATTTGCAACAACAGCTGAGGTACTGTTTGCATAAAACTAGGTCTGTTCAATAAGTCTGATCAGCTTTTTGTTTCCTATCATCCCAGGTTTTTGAATTTGGCTGTTTATAAGTAAACCATCTCCTCCTGGATATCTAAGGCAGTTTCTTGTACTTTTCCATTATTGTGGCAACACTTCTAATGTGCTAGCATGTGCATGCAATGATCGCACAGCTGCTGGCACTGAAGCAGTTTTTTTTGAAAAGTGAGATTAATGTGCTGCAGTGTTTATTTGATTTGATAGAAGCAACATGACATCTCAGTGTAGTACACAAGCACAACATGTGCATGCACAATACCCATATGTATACATAAACATATCTGATCTAATCTTATCTTTCTACAGCTCAGTACAACTGCACTTCCCTTAAAGTCCGTAACTTTTATCAACTGTTTGAATCAGAAATGCCATAAGGCTGAGATTAGACTAATATGCGTGCTTCTGAAATTATGTATATATATATATATATATATATATATATATATATATATATACACACACACACACACACACACACACACACACACACACACACACACACAGGTACAGTCCTCTGAATTTTGGCTCTATATTTTACTCTTCCTTCTTCTACATTTATTTATTGTATGCATAAATAAAAACATGTTCAACTGTATATACACATTAATAAAGTAAATCAAAACCGTTACGGACAACTATACCTTCTGCGCTGACAAAAAAGATAAATCAATGCCCCTCATTTTAACTCTCTGCTCTGATTTTAAAGACAAGTACTGTAATTTTTAATGCTGAAAAGCTGATAGTATGTATATGAAGTATGCATGTAACTACCAAAAATGTGACACTGTCTTAATGACTGAGACAGCAGTTTGTGACAGTTGGAAATGTTGTTTAAAAAGGTTTGCATGATGGTGCATTATATTATCCTCTCAACTGTCCAGACTTTCACAGAATGTCCAGATGTTTGCCTTGTATTTTTGATCTGTTTCTCGTAAAATTGTGTTTTTTTTGTATGGTTGCCACCTGCCACTGCTTGCGTCACTTGTGTCCTGCTGGGAAAAAAAAGTAAAAACATGGCAAATGTCCAATTACTTTTCTTAAAGTCTTACCATTCTCTCTTGAGAATGGAAATCCAAAGACACCAAACTCCAAACATAACTTGCATCTGCAGTCAGAACATAAAACCCCAGACCAGGACCCACATCAACAGCAACTGTGCGATCATTATGGGTGCATGCTAAGATTCCAAGCGCTTATTAGAAGTGTTGCCCCGATAACGGAAAAGTACCGAATTTCCTTTTCTTATTCTTTTCATGACAAATCTCTGTCTACTACTGTTAGAGCTCATTGCACTTGGGCTGTTGCCTCATCTAGTGCCTTCTTCAAGGGGTTGGACACCAATTCCATCCTTGAAGCTGCTACTTGGTCTTCAATGCATACCTTTATTAAGCATTACAGGTTAGATATGGTTTCTCAGGCCAGAGCAAGTTTTGCTGAAACCATTTTATGTGTGTTAGTTAATGACTATTGTCAGCCTTTCACCTCCCATTCTGTTTCTTGAGCTTTTTTCCTTTCCTAAATATTTATTCAAGAAGAAAAGGACAATATGAAATGCATCTAAATGATATACTGAACTGGTAAACATGTTCACAAAGCATTTAACTAACAAAGTTTTATATAGAATATTTAATTAGAACAAGTGAATGAGATATGATAGATTGTTAAATATGGAAAAGAATACACAACTTAGAATCGGCATGATTAGAAGTATATGTACATTAGAAAGCATAACACAGTGCTAAGAAAACAATTTATAGTTTACTTATTTGAAGTACATTCTCTTAAATGAGTTAAGTTAATATTCTTAGTGATATATAACACCAAATGCATTGAGTTATATTAGAAGTACACTTGTTAAACTTTTAAGGAAAAAGAATATTTAATTGTACATATATGTAAATATTAATGCATAACGTATTATTTTTATAATGAAACATGGATTAATCCTATAGAAGGACACAGTACAGTTGTGTAAAATCTTACCATAACAGTAAATGTCCTTCTTTTCACCGTTGCATTACTCGCTCCCTCCCTTCAACCCCTTCTTGTTTATTCTGCATTTTTTCCTTCTGGATGTGCATGGACTCATTTGTGTTATGGCGACTGTTCTCTTCTGGGATAATTCATTTCTAGGTAGTTGTGTCCGTATGTCCATTTTATGCCCTACATTCTGTGCAGGAAGCATAAAGGTGACATACTGTGCATACAAGATCTCTTTTAGGCTTTTTTTACTTGCCAAGCATCTGGCTGCCCAAGGCGAGACATCCCTTCTATGTTGAATACTGAAACAGTGAAGAGAAGGACATCTATTGTTATGGCAAGATTTTGCACAACTGCACTTTCTGCCTTTATCCAGTGGGTGTTGTCCAGTTTCCTGCTGCATTAGCATGCAGCAGATGAATTGACATTTCCCCAAATTATCCCAAGAAGTTGGTTCAAGTTGTGCCTGGTGAGTGTGAATGTTTGTCCTGTGAAGGTCTGACATCCTGTCTGCTACTGTATTGTATTAATTACTCCTACTTGGTGCTGGGAAATGCTCCAGCTCTTCAACAACCCTGATCTGGATTAAGTGACTATTTGGAAATTAACATTACAGTTTCAGCAACACAGAACATATACAATTGCCTTTTTATAATTGTAAAATATTGCTGTGTAGGGTCATCATTTGAACAGATGAGTATATTTAATAAATTTAAGATGGATGGACAGCAACATGATGTCTTAATACGAAATACAAATTTTTGACTAAACATCTGCTCTCAGCCTCTTAGGGTGCCAGTATGCAAAATGGGGAGCACTCTTATTGTTGCACTTACTGAAAGTTTGCCAGTTTCATGGTATAATGCTTGAAATGGCTTTCTAACCAAACATGTTTTCTTTGTTTTTAAAGTATATACACCATTCTGTAGTGCATACTGTTTTTTTTTTTTTTCTCATTCCAGAATAAAGACGCAACATCTGAATCAATAAAAAGTCATTTGTTTTATAAATATGAAAACAGTTCATTAAACAATTGCTATTAAATGTAAATGCTTGCTTTTAATAATATACTGAATAGGCATTAAAAGCAATGGACAGCACCATAAGACAAGTACCGCTTATTATAACTTACGAACAGCATGACATAATTTTACAATCTCTAACTCCCCTCTCACCTGAATTTTGTTCAGAATAGGATGATCATAACAGTTGTGTTAGTTCTAAAATAAATCCTGGGTGTTGGTGGGCATAGCTAGTGTACCTATGTACAGTTATTTGCTTTCTAGTATGCTCTGTGTGAGGGGTGCTTTTCTGTGCAATGCCCACAGGTACTCCTTGTGTTCACTGGGTGCTCCCTAGTTTCCTCCTGTATCTCTTGAACATGTAGCATTTGAACTGGTGTTTCCCCCAAATTATATAACAGCAGCACCACTGGAAAGAGTGTAGTAAACAGTATTACACTTTTAACTATTTAATGTTTAACTTTGTTTGTTCCACCTGTACCTAGGAAGATCAGTAGGAGAGAGAATAACTACCTGTCTGTGGGCATAATAAGTGGAGAGAGAGGATGCTCATCAACATAACACAAAATATGTTTATCCTTTTAGTACCTAAGCTAATTAATGGAAAAAGTTGACAAACACATGGCTTTGGATCTTACTAGTGTGACGAATGTATTCAGCCATAGTTCTAAAAGTGGCCACTTGTGGAAGGAAATCTGCTACATCACTAACCAACAGTGAGTGGTGTTGTTTTGGACTTTATGTGTTATAGCAGAATAAATCAAAAAGTAGGATATTTTCAGGGCATTAGAATGATCTGTTGTTACAGTATCGAACATGGAAAGGAACAATGTATTTTTAAAAATGTTATCTACTGGTTCACTATTTCAAAAATGCAAGAGTGAGAGTAATAGGAAAGATGCTATTCTAAATATCAACAAATTCTCACTAGTTAATGTTACACCAGCAAGATAAGCCAAACTGGTACTGCTTTTAACATTTTTTATTAATAGTTGTGTTCCACAAGTTCTACAAATTTCACATGTATGTCTGCCTTTTTTCATGTCTGCCTTCATGACTAGCTGTATTTTATAGTTTATCCATACATATATGTCATAAAATGAAATAATGAAAAGGTAAACAGGCAGTTGGGGGTCACTTTCTAAGTCATATCAAACGTGATTTACTGATCAATCAGAACTTTAACTATTTTAAAGTTGGGTCATCTTGGAACAGTAAAGTATTATGGTAATACAGTTTGCTATAGCTAACATTTCATGTGGCATCCTGAGTCTCTAGTGCAGGGTTACAGAATTTTAAATAGTGACACTGGTCTTTGTTTTGTAAAGAATCAAATTCAGTCAAATTCAGAAAAAATTCAGATGAGATATTCTGCCATATTTAGCTATCACTGCATATAAATAATATATTTATATATATATATATATATATATATATATATATACATATATACATATATACATATATATATATATATATATATATATATATATATATATATATATATATATATATATGTATATATATGTATGCATATATATATATACTTATTTGTTTAATATATATACTTACATATGTAAGTGTATATATGTGTGTGTATCTGTGTGTGTCTACACACACACACACATATATATATATGTACTAATATAGTATGATATGGCTAGTGGACTTGAGAAATGCTTCATTCAGTAAAATGGCAGATGAGGGCTGATTTCACCTATCTGAGCTGGGAATTGCTGGTAGTAGGCTCATTGTGTGCTTATCTGATTTGACCATAGGGCATAGTTAGTGTAAAGCTTCCTTTTTTCTGGTTAAATACAAGCCTCACATTTTCAAAAAACTACTCTTTGCACAGCGGCAGTTACTGGTGCCTTTTATACACACAAACACCAAAAGTTAAAATTTCCCTATAAAACCCACCTCTGAACTTTACCTCAGTCCATGTTACTCACGGGGCAACTAGTTCATGTGATGATTAGCATTTATGCATTAGGTAGGCCTATTTAGGTCTACCTTACTTTACAGCACCCAGGACTATTGGTGCTCAGAGAGTATCTGGTTTAGGCACTGGGCAGCGTTGCTGCTTAGGATAGCTGCAGATTACACCCAGTAAGCACCTTCCCTCATCCAGTTGCAAACACTCTCCACTCCTATCCCTTGCAAGTACACATTAGGACCTACAACCATGGATGAGCACTTTCCTGCTATCTCTGCATCCAGCTTGGTGGATATGGGCATCCTGAGGCAGTGTAACAATTAATTGCCTTATGTACACTGACAACAATATAATTCTTGAACAGACACAGTATGTGAAAGATGCAGTTTCACATTAACACTGGAGGCTAGATTCTTACATACAGACACAAAAAGCAACAAACAAGTTGTCAGAGACTCACACACACCACTCATCA
Organism: Protopterus annectens; assembly: GCF_019279795.1. Lineage (NCBI taxonomy): Eukaryota > Metazoa > Chordata > Ceratodontiformes > Protopteridae > Protopterus > Protopterus annectens. The sequence goes on from NC_056745.1 coordinate 525,499,496, forward strand.
CACCCACAAAGGACCATACACATAGACCCGCTTATGTGGGGGTACTTACATGTAACTTATTCACCCTCAAAGGCCTCTCAGGCATAGTCCTTAGAAACTCTGCATGCACACAAACAAGATAATTCCCATCAACACATAAAGCCACATCTCATTGTGTCAGCTACCAAGCCCATAAGGCAAAACACCCTATAACTCAATATTCTGGTCATTGGAGACTCCATTGTGAGACATCATAGGATAAACCACTGTCAGACATACTGATGTCCCTCTTAACAGGATGGATAAGGGGAATGTTACAGTTAGTTGCCTGTCAGGGACCAGGATTCACCAGATCATACAAGTACTCAAGTTACTTACCCATAAGTACCAGTATGTCTTAGCTGTAGTCTACGTGGGCTTGAATGACTTGATATGTACCCCTTGGACTATACGAAGACAGACATGATTCAGTTCTCAGAGGTGCCACAGGCAGGTATGAGCCTAGCATTGAGCAGCATTCTACTGTCTCCAAGGATGATGCCACAATACTATCAGAGCATTATTGACTGTAACATTTGGTTTTAGCTACTGGTGTCATTCCAAAGTGATCCAGTGCTTGTCAGTCTGGGAGGACATGGTTGACAGACCACAGTGCTTTGCAAGAAAAGGTCTTCATTAGTCACGACTAGGCTTTTGGATATTGGCCAAAACAATATCCACTGCTATAGTGCCTTTTGTAGGCATAGCCAAACAGACAAATCTTCCAACATAAGAAAAGCTACTCAGGACAAGCTAAAGGTGTTAACGCTCAATGCTAGGAGCCTCAACAAAAACCTGCCCTCCCTGGAAGCTCTTCTCACCCTGGAGAATGCTGACATTTGTGCAGTTACTGAAACATGGTTCAAAGACACAGAAAGAATTTCTACAGTGCATAGCTATAATGGCTTTTGTATGTTCTGACCACCTGCTCACATAAAAGAGCAAATGACAGAAGTGTAGCTATCTGCATAAAGGATAAGCACACCTCAAGACTGGTCAAATAATAGGATATTCTTGAACTACTCCATGTCCAACTAACAACAGGAAAAATCCATTACCATATTCTTGCTAGTTACAGGTCCCTGACCATGAACCAGGAAACCCATATATAATTTCTGAAGTTACTAGAATCACTCACTATCTAGCCCAATACCATACTAAATGGTGATTTTAACTATCTCTCCATTACACGGAATGCATACATGACCACTGACATGCAGGCACAAAGATTTCTTGACTTTGTAAATGCAATGTGCTGGGCAGCTATTCTGCACTTCCAGTAAGGGAACAAATATCTTAGATCTGGTACTCACAATTATGTTAAGACTGTGTCCTCACTGGTAAGATCAGATTACACATCGGTATCCCTTGAAAGAAAGCTAAAACTAGTCCCACAACTTAACCCCAAAACTTAAGAACTTTTCTGAGGAAAATTATCTCCTACTAAGGGATGACATAACTAGTTTCCAAGCTCCCCCAAATCCAGAAAATCCAGAAGCCTACACAGAGGTGTACACAAAAGCCCTCTATGATCATACAAACAATTGCATAGAAAAGGCAGTACCTAACCAAGATAAACACAAGTCAAACTACAAAAACAAGCCACTCTGGTGGACCCCTGGTATTAATAGGTTGTACAGCAATATAAAGAAAATTCTGTCGAGAAGTAAGAGGGAATGTGCACAACAGAGCATAAAAGTCCCTCATTGGTCTAAAAAAGTGAATCAAGAAACTAGTCAAGAGTCTGATAGTAGACTTTGAGGTAAAGTAGCCTCCAAAGCTAACGATAACCATAAGGTATTTTCCAGTTATGCCCAGAGTCTTAAGGGCAACACCCAACAATGTGCAGAATTAGTTGTTGATGGTATCACCTATACTGAGCTGGAAGATTTAGCAAGTATGCGGGCTGACAAATTCAGCTCAGATTTCACCTCCCATCATCCCCCAGTTCTCCCCCATGAAATACCCTCCACCACTCCACTACCAATGTCCCTGAAACTATAGGTTGCTACTGTGCTCTCTAAAGCTAAAAATCACAGCTTCAATGTGGTCTGAAGATATACCATGTTGTCTCTTAAACAGCTTAAATCAGGATTTATCAGGATCTCTATTTAACCACAGCCTCAGGAATAGCTTTGCTCAGACAAAGTGGAGGACAACAACAGTCATCCATCTGTATAAAGAGGGACCATCTACTGACCCAGGAAATTACAGACCCATAAGTTTGAGTAGTATAATGTGTAAGGCCATTGGAAGAATAATCATGGACTTGATAAATAATAACATAGGAAACCTCCAAACAGTGGACTTGACTCAATTCAGCTTTGTCAAGGGCAGGTCATGCATACTGAATCTGATGTGTTTTGTTGAGAAAGTCACTAAGGCCATTGATGAGGGTAAAATGGTACATACCACCTACCTCAATCTGGCCAAGGCATTTGACACAATTCCCCCACAGATATTATAAATAAATTCACAAAACTGGGCATATATCACTACATAACCAGATGGGTAGCCAATTGACTCAGGGACAAGACACATGGTTAAATTAGGTGAATCTAGAACCACAAGAGGCCAGTTACTAGTGATGTGCCACAAGGCTCAGTACTGGGACCACTTTTGTTTGGAATATACTTCGCTGAAGTCAAGGCTAAGGTGGAAGGCCTCTTGCTGACAAAGTTTGCTGGTGATTGCTAGCTGGGGCAATCACTGAATCCTCCAATGATGTAGATATCCTTCAGCAGGATCTGGAGCAGACAAATGATTGGTGCTAGAACCATGGCCTAAAACTAAATGTGAAAAAAATGCATTATCATACCCTTTGGTAAGTCAAATTTGCCTGCAAATTACAATATCAATAGCACACCTCTAAAAATAGGCTCAGAGGTGGGAGATCTAGGAACACAGATAGATAGTAACCTGAACTTTGACTGTCATGTGTCCACAGTAGTGAAGAAGTCCTTCTATGTGGCACAACTTATAAGTAAAGATATGCGTTCCAAATCTTAGGAAATTATGGTCTCATTGTATTCAGCCCTCTTTAGGCCAATAATCAAGTATAATGCACCATTTGGCATGTATTTAACAAGGCAGTTACAGCAGCTGGAGTGACCTCAGAAGTTCCTCACAAAGAAAATACAGGGTGTAAACAAACTGTTCTGTGCAGATAGAATAAAAGTCATATCCCTTTAGTCTGTCTCCTTCCAACTGTTAAGGAGATGACATATGCCTGACCTACAAGGTGAAAAGTTATTTAAAATGAATGATGACAGTCTTGTCTTACTGATACTGCCGACTGCAGCTTCTATGTTGGTGCCTAATAGAAATAAATGCAAATCAGCTTTTGCATGCTGAAACCAAAGTCTGATTAGCTGCAGATTTAGTGCCTTGTAAAAAACAAAGTCTGGTTAGTGCACATAAACTTTGCAGATTATAATCTTCTCAGCAGTATATTATTATCTTTTTTGTGAAGAACAACTAAGATAACTTATCTATATAACAGATGACATGTACAATTCTGTACAGTTTACAGCTTTAATGTTTTCAGATTTGTTTTTTGTACATCATGAAGGATCTCCACTGCCGAGATCTAACAAGAAATCAGATCCAACATTATTCAGTTTTACTGTTCTTTTATACACATTTTTCCTTCTGTAGTTTGGATTCTGTCCATGAGAACAATCTATTATTTAATAACTTTGGAATTTGCTGTCTGTTATTTTGATATCCTCTGTCATACAGTTTGTTGTTAAGCTACTTTGTGTTCTTGTTTCAAGGTGAATTACATGAAAGTTCAGTAAGTTGTCCTTGCCTCCAACCCGGTTTCTTCCTTGCACCTGCGTCTCAGGAAATGCTTATCTGTAATCCTTGAAGCTTGCATTAAACACTGAACATTCAGCTAAATGTCTTTTTTTAAGGAGTTATCCTTATCAGCATTTTTCTCAAGTTGTACCAGCACCTGAACATTCATATTACATTACAGATGAATGCTATTTATTTATTTATTTGATTTTTATCTGAGAACAGTTTAACCCTTTAATATATGTATGCTAGCAAACAGAAATGTGTGCATCTAGCTGACTATATTATCCCTACATATATTATAGCAAAATAAGTGTATATGCATCTAACTAGCAAACAGAAGCACATGCATTTATAAATCTCTAAATATATATCTAACAGTTCTCTTTGTTTTGTTTTGTTTTAAAAATACTGATATGCATTCTTTGTTATTAAGATTTACATGAACCATATTAGGAAATAAAACCTTTAGTTTTCTTTTGATGCAACACAGTTTTATATTGCCAATACAATGATAGCAACCATTACTATTAGAACTGGATGACCCATTTAATTTAACAAATGTTTCCTTTTGAGGACCATTTTGTGAAAATGTCCCACCAGTTATGAGCTGTATCTTGCAATTGCTGAGTATGACTTTATACAGTGATGCTCTATACAGTGATTTAAGTAAAAAATATTGGCAATGCTTGTGGATATTACTGCAAAAGCACTGCAGCCTTGTTTTTTGAAATAAAGACATATTTTATAAATGTCAAGCTTTGACTTGTTACTATACATATAAATGAATTTTGGAGCAATTTCTGTGAACAGTTTAAAACTTGAATGTAAAATTGTCCATTTACACAGATTTACAGAGTGTTGTAGAAAACATGGTTAATACACTGAAGAATGCTGCTTACATATTAAAACAAAAAGGAAGCCAGCACCTTGGGACCGTGAAGATTTATTAAGAAAACCAGACCGGTTTCAGCTTATAGCTTTCATCAGTGGTACATAACATGAAGCAGTATTACAACTGCAATATATACTCAGTATCATTAAAGACAAATGACGTCATTTCCTGTCTAAGGAATATCTGGTCTAATACTAAATCATGAAAATGAAAAATAATTAGTATAAAAAGACAATACAGACAACAATACATTCTATTCATATTTACTAATTTTCTTTTTTTTTCTTTCTTCTTGGGACAAACCAAAGAATTGTTGATAGATTCATAAATAGTATCAAGACCCATGAAGGGAGAGGAAAACCCTACAGCTTATCATTTAATCCAGGTGGGAATAAACCCCTTAATTTGAAAATCCATTTCCTTTCCTTCATGTTTAATATATCATGCCACCCTGTTTTGAAAGATCTGTTGCCTGATATTTTGTCTATGACTGTAAAAGTCAATTTAGCCGTGTGATGAACCAGTGAATGTCTGTACAGAGCATTGGTGGCCCTTGCATTCCTAATGTCTCCTAAATGTTCTGACATTCGAAATCTGAATTGTCTAGAAGTATGCCCCACATAAAAGGCTTGACAAGTGCAGGTGGCCAAATATATGACCCAATCCATTCCGCAATTGGCATAAAAATTGTTATACAGGTGCCCAGTATTTTTACTAGTGAAGGATTTGGTTTTGAAAACATATTTGCAGAAGATGCAGTGTCCTCAAGGATAAGAACCAACCAGTATCTCCCCTGTTAGTGTAGTTTGATGATAAATAATATCCTGATGCATAATTTTCTTGTAGGGAGAGAAATGGGACCCTAAGGTTTTACCCCACCTGAAGTAAAATGAGCATTTGTCCCCCAATAGGTCACCCAGTTGTTCATTGGCCTTCAAAATATTCCAATGTTTGTCAATAACATCAGTAAGAAAGGCTGTATTTCTGCAAATATAGTGACCATTCTCAGGGTATCCTTATTCTCCTTCCTGGGTGTATGTTTGTATTGTAATAAGGTACCCCTGGATTGGTTGTTGGCCCACTACATGGCCGAGTTCATATTCTGTGTACCATATCCCCTAGCTAGAAATCTGTTGGCTAAATCCTGATGGGATTGCATCAAATCTTGCTGTGAAGAACAGATTCTCTTCAAACACAACAACTGAGATTTCGGAATATTATTAATGGTGTGTTTGGGATGGAGACTGGAGGTGTGTAACAGGCTGTTATATTGAGAACATTTCCTATAAACAGTAGTACGTAATGTATTATCTGGTTGACGCTGTAAATTAACATCCAAAAAGTGGATCTCATTTTTATGAAAACTCACTGTAAACTCAGCCCCCCATTTATTTCCATTGAGGTATTCGATGGATTCCTCCAAATAATAAAGTATATTAGATCTGGTTTAAGCACTTGGGCTTCAGGCCAGTTATTTTACATTAAGAAGGTTTGTGGTCTGCACTCTTGTGGGAGGAAAGGCTGGACTCTGCCCTTCTGAGCTGGGAATTTCTGGTTAAAGGCTTATAGTGCCTGCATATTTGAACTGTTTCTTACTGAAATTGGTACACCTTGTTTGTTGTAGCATAGACTAGATCTAGGCCTGCTGAATCTAGCTTTGTTTGTATGCTTGTTGTTTGTTTGCTTGTTATTTCCCTGAAATGCTAATTCCACCTAAAACATGGCTTTTCAGCACTTCTGTGGATCCCTAGTGATATCTGCATTGCTTACTGTACTTATTTCCTTGTTTCACTTGAAAGAAAGTTACTGTTTGTCGTTTTTGCATTTAACTTACCTGTAACACATTGCATTTAAGTTACCTGGCACTTGCTCACTAAAGCAATTATATAAGTCAGCACTAAAAAATTAAAAGCACTACACCCTCACAAACTCCCCTTGAGTACCTTGTTCCCCATTTGCCCTTTTTATTTCCAATTATAAAGGAATTCCCAATACTATTCTAGCATGTCCAAAGGTCAGTTGTCAATCTCCTCTCCGGTCCAGCTGGTGAATTTGGGAATCTTGAGGCAATGTTACAAATGCCTCATGTACACAGACAACCCTCTCCTCCTCCCAACAAATTCCAACACATGTGAGAGATGCAACCATATAGCCATACTGGAGGCTAAGCTCTCTCAACTCAGTACTGGTGAAACCAGTCAGGAGGAGAAGGAAACCACACTCACTACAATTCCAGTCTCACATAGACCTACCACGACAGCAAACCAAACACATAAACACACAAAAACATACTCGGAGGCTCTAAATAAAAATCTGCCTAAGCAGCAGAGACCTCCAAAGCAGACACCCAAGCAACCGCTACCCCAAGACAAAATGCCTGGAACACATAGCTCACAAAGCCAGTGTGCCGAACAGTCACAGCCCTTAAGGCTAAACAACACACCTGATACACTTATAATAGGTGACTCTATCGTCAGGCACACTGACGTCCTGCTCACCAGGCTGAACAAGGAGAAGGTCACGGTGAGCTGCCTGTCGGGCGCTAGGATCCGCCACATAACACAAGCACTCAGGTCACTCCAAGACAAGTAGAAATATGACTCAGTCATTATCCATGCTGGTGTGAATGACCTGAAACGTACCTCCCTGGACTACATGAAAAGAGACATAGAGGAGCTATCTGCGCATGTAGCCCAGGCCGGTATGACCCTGACCTTGAGTAGCATCTTACCCTCACCAAGAATGATATCACAATATGAAGACAAGATGATCAATTTCAACAATTGGTTTAAGAATTGGTGTCATTCAAAGGGGATCCAATGCCTGTCAGCCTGGGATGACATGCTTGACAAGCCACGATGCTTCACTAGGGATGGCTTGCACCTGTCACCCCTGGGCTTTCGGATATTGCCAAAGGCAGTTGCTACCCCCATAGTGCCTTTTTTAGGCAAGGCTCAAAAGACAAACCCACCTCCATAGGTATCACAAGGGATAAGAAACTAAGAGTAATGCTACTCAACGCCAGAAGTCTAAACCTCAAGATGCACGCACTCAAAACTCTCCTTAGCATGGAGAACATCGATATCTGTGCAGTAACAGAAACCTGGTTTAAGGCTCCCAAGAGCACCCCAGCACTACCAGGTTATACCTCATACCATGCTTTTCAGCCCCAAAACTTGGACCGAACCACAAAAGGAGGGGGAGTATCAATATTCGTCAAAGATACCCACACCTCCAGGTTGGTGGCACAGCACGAAGCATCAGAGACTATCCATGTGCAACTAACAGTGGGTAAAACTGCCTTCCAGTTTATAGCCTGCTACAGACCACCCTCCCAAACCCAGGAACCCCACTCAGCCTTCCTGAGAACACTGGAAAATATGAAGTTCTCTCCAAACACCATTATATTGGGCGACTTCAACTACCCAAACATAGACTGGGAGCATTACTCTAGCTCCAACACCCTAGCCCAAAGGTTCCTAGAATTTATAAACTCAAATGGTATGGAACAACTTGTTACCACTCCCACAAGAGGGGAAAACATACTGGACCTGATCATCACCAACATGGGGACTCTATGCTCCAGACCAGAAGTGTATCCCTCATTGGTAAGATCAGACCATAAACTAATCTCACTGGATATTCACATCCGGACTCCACCCCCTGCCCTGAAAACCACTGTGAAAAACTTCTTTATGCAGATTTCATACTCCTCAAAACTGAGGTGGAATCCTTCAAAGCCCCCGGGCCTGTGGAAAATACGGCCCAGACTGCAGAATCCTTTATAAACACATTCTATGAACACCTTCAGGAATGCATGGATCATGCAATCCCAAATAAAACCAAGTCCCAATCCTCCAAAGGCAGACGTCCTGTCTGGTGGACCCCAGCCATAAAAAAACTATACAATAGAAGGAGGAAGCTACTACATGATAGAGCAAAATCCCAAAAAGGGAAGGCATCTCTGATCAGTATTAGCAAAAAACTACGGGCACTCATAAAATCATCTAAGGCCAGCTTCGAGAGAAAAATTGCACAGGACAATAAGGAAAATCACAAGGCTTTCTTTAGTTATGTTAGGAACCTGGGTGGGAATTCCCAGATATGCTCAGAATTAGTCCAAAAAGACAAAAAAATACACCGAACCCACAGACATTGCCAACATCCTAGCTGACAGGTTCAGCGCAAACTCCCCCGCCCCACCAAAAGGGCAAATATCTATACCAGCAGAGTGCTGCCCCACTGACATCTCAGATGCTCAGGTAAAAGCACAGCATCAATGGAACCAGACGGTGTCCCGGGCTGCGTCCTACATGAACTCCAAGAAGAGCTAAACCCAAACATAAAACTACTGTTCAATCTCAGCCTTACTACAGGATATGTACCCAAAGAGTGGCGTACAGCAACAGTGGTCCCTCTCCACAAAGGTGGTGCCTCAACGGATCCTGGAAACTATCGCCCCATAAGCCTGACTAGCTTGGTCTGCAAAGCTATGGAAAGGATCATTATGGACCTCATAAATAAAGATATTGGGGACCTACAGACACTGGATCCTACCCAGTTCTGCTTTGTTAGGGGAAGATCCTGCCTCTTAAACCTGGTTGATTTCTTTGAAACAGTCACCAAGGCCATTGACGAGGGGAAGGTGGTCCACACAGCCTACCTGGACCTCGCAAAGGCCTTCGATACAATACCCTACTCCAGCATTATAGATAACTCACCAGCTTAAATATAAACCCCTATGTCACTAGATGGATTGCAAACTGGCTCAAGGACAGAACCCACATGGTTAGAATTGCTGGAGCCATGTCAGACTCCAAACCAGTTACAAGTGGCATCCCACAAGGCTCAGTCCTGGGACCTCTCTTGTTTGGTATATATTTCTCGGAGGTACAGGCCAACATGGAAGGACTGTGGCTGACCAAGTTTGCAGATGACTGCAAACTGGGTGCCATAATTGACACTCCAGCTGACACAAGCATCCTCCAAAAGGGCCTCATAGAAACAGACAACTGGTGCCAGAGCCATGGCCTCAAGCTAAACACCAAAAAGTGTATAGTCATCCCCTTTGGCAAAAACAAAGTGCCCACAAATTACCACATAGGTGGTAATCCATTAAGTACAGAAGAAGTAATTAGAGACCCGGGGACCCAAGTTGATAGCAATCTCTCATTTGACAACCACGTGGCCAAAGTGGTTAGAAAAAGATTTTATATAGCCCACCTAATCATGAAGGGATTCACATCTAGATCAGAGGAGGTCATCGTGCCTCTTTACTCATCCCTCATCAGGTCCATAATTGAGTATAATGCCCCTTTTGGGATGTACCTTACCAGACACCTGCAGCAACTGGAAAGACTCCAAAAGTACCTCACCAAGAGGATCAAAGAGCTCAAACAGATGCCATATGCTACCCGGTTAAAGAAACTCTAGCTCTACTCAGAGGCATACCGCCTGCTCAGAGGCGTTCTGTGCCTGACGTATAAAGCCATGTCCAACCCGGAATTAATGGACATGCTGTACCTCAGAAAATCCAAATCCCATCGAGCTACGCACTCGAGAGACTTGAACCTCAGCATTGAAATAAATAGGACATGCTGGAGGGACAGATTCATAACCCAGAGGCTCCCTTCACTCTGGAATAAAATCCCAGTCCAGGTTAGGCAGAGTCCCTCATTGACTCTCTTCAAGAGGAATCTTGATGAGTGGATGGGAGATCGTAGGTTTACCCCGGGTATCACTTCTGTGTCACTGTTAGACAGAGGCACAGTATGCTAACCTCGAAAAATGGCATAGCAAAATTAATTTAAAATGGGTGGCGAAAGCCAAACACACTCTGGCTAGGCTTATAAATGCCCTAAGGCAGATAGCCTAGTATGAACTTATGAACCTATGAACCTCTAATCACTGCCTCCTTTCCATACAAGCCAACAGTCATCTAAAAAACATCTCCATATGTCAATCTCTGGCAAAGACAGGTTATGTAGCTCATTATATATAATGTGTTCCTCAACATATCCCATATATAAATCAGCATATATTGGGGCAAAAGATGCCCCATTGCTGTACCTTGTATTTGCCAGTAACACTAATGTTTGAAATAGAAAACATTTTTGGTAAGGACATGCTCGGCCATGCAAATGAGCAATGTATTAAAACCTGGACTGTAAATATTGGTCTTATTTAGTCAAAATTCTAATGCTGTTAATCCTGCCCAGTGTGGAATGTTGGTGTAGAGTGATTTAACATCCAGGGTGCATATCAACCAGTGGGATTCTAATTCAGACTGAGATACAATTTGCAGAAATTCAGTTGTGTCCTTTAACCTGGCTCTGACATGTGACAATAGCGGTTGCAAATATTCCGTCAAAAATACTGATAATGGCTCCATAAGAGAGCCTATGCCCGAAACAATAGGTCTACCTGGTGGTGTACTCAAAGATTTGTGAATTTTTGGCAATAGATAAAAATATTGTTTGCCCAGATTTTTTACCACTAGTTGTTGTCTAGTTTTATCACTGATAATTCCCTGATCCACCACTTCCTGCAAAAAGTTGTCAATCTCTTTTTTGAAATTTAGAGTGGGGTCAGTGTTCATGTAATGCTGAATATTTAGACAATTGTCTACTTCCCTCAGCCCAGTAATAACTGGAGTCCATGACTACCACTGCCCCACCCTTATCTGCTGGTAGGATAGAAATATCAGTAAGAGATTTTTGTTCTGCCATTGTTAGATTATGTCTGATAATCTGTGAAGAACTTGGACCCGCGGTGGTGGTGCTGCAGTAGCGTTGTTGCCTCACAGTAAGATGCTGTCTGGTTCGATTCTCAGCTAGAGCGTCTTCTGCGTGGAGACATGTGTGAATGGGTGTACCTTCGTTGAAGGTTGTGCATCAGGCCTGGCAAGCCGGTACATAAAAATCAACTGCCAATCATTAGCGGACCGGAGTTCCACTGTGGCGACCCCTAACTGGGAAAAGTCGAAAGACACAAAATCTGTGAAGAACTTAAATGGTAATGCAAATCGTTGATAACTGCCTGTTGGAAAATGGCCACATGTTTGTCCATGAGTGGATTGAAATTGGATTTTCAGAATCTAAATTCAGTTGATCTCTGAGAATGGTCCTGTTGGCCGAAATACAATTTCAGATTAAGCTTTCTGCAAAATGACAGTATATCAGAGACAAAAATGCTTTCATCAACAAAAAAGCCTGGGATAAAACCAAGACCTTTATTCAGCAATGATTCCTCTTCAGATGATAAAACATATTGGAAATATTGTGCACATTTGAACATTCTACATTTATTTCACTATTGATTGGAAAAGATCCTCTATGGTTTTTACTCCTGAGCTTACATCCCCCCATGCCTCCTACCCCTAAAGGGTATTCTGAACTCTGACCCCTCTTGGAATCAGGGGAATCACTAATGTATGTGGATTCAGTGCCAGTAGTGGAGGATTCCTCCCCCGAAGTTCTGGTGTGTGGTTTGCCTTTTTTCAATATGGATCTGGGTCTTATTTTTTTTGCGTATCTGAGTAGTGTTTTTTGTTCCATCAGAAAACCTAATACTTCTCTGTGACTCAAACTGCCTACCCCTCTCATAATCTTCCATACCTCTGAAAAACTTATGTAACCTTTTATTTTTCAAATGATTTTCAAAGGTAGTCAATTCCTTTGAGAGTCTGCTAAGATTATCCTTAAAATTTGACCAAAAAAATGTAGAGGATATTTTCCAATCACTAGTGAAATAATGTAGAATGTTCAAATGTGCACAATAATTCAAACATGAGTGTTACTGGCAAATACAAGGTTCAGCAATGGGGGCATCTTTTGCCCAATATATGCTGATTTATATATGGGATATGTTGAGGAACACATTATATATAATGAGGTACATAACCTGTATTTGCCAGAGATTGACATATGGAGACGTTTTTAGGATGACTGTTGGCTTGTATTGAAAGGAGGAATTCATCGAATACCTCAATGGAAATAAATGGGGGGCTGAGTTTACAGTGAGTTTTCATAAAAATGAGATTCACTTTTTGGATGTTAATTTACAGCGTCAACCAGATAATACATTACGTACTATTGTTTATTGAAGATATCCTCAATATAACAGCCTGTTACACACCTCCAGTCTCCATCCCAAACACACCATTAATAATATTCCGAAATCTCAGTTTTTGTGTTTGAAGAGAATATGTTTTTCACAGCATGATTTGATGCAATCCCATCAGGATTTAGCCAACATATTTCTAGCTAGGGGATATGGTACACAGAATATGAACTTGGCCATGCAGTGGGCCAACAACCAATCCAGGGGTACCTTATTACAATACAAGCATACACCCAGGAAGGAGAATAAGGATACCCTGAGAATGGTCACTACATTTGCAGAAATACAGCCTTTCTTACTGATGTTATTGACAAACATTTGAATATTTTGAAGGCCAATGAACAATGGGGTGACCTTTTGGCGGACAAATGCTCATTTTCCTTCAGGTGGGGTAAAACCTTAGGGTCCCATTTCTCTCACTACAAGAAAATTATGCAAAAGGATATTATTTATCATCAAACCATTTATGCCAATTGCGGAATGGATTGGGTCATATATTTGGCCACCTGCACTTGTCAAGCCTTTTATGTGGGGAAAACTTCTAGACAATTCAGGTTTTGAATGTCAGAACATTTAGGAGACATTAGGAATGCAAGGGCCACTAATGCTCTATATAGACATTCACTGGTTCATCACATGGCTAAATTTACTTTTACAGTCATAGACAAAATATCGGGCAACAGATCGTTCAAAACAGGGTGGCATGGTATATTAAACATGAAGGAAAGGAAATGGATTGTCAAATTAAGGGGTTTATTCCCACCTGGATTAAATGATAAACTGTAGGGTTTTCCTTTCTCTTCATGGGTCTTGATAATATTTATGAATCTATCAACAATTCTTTGGTTTGTCCCAAGAAGAAAGAAAAAAAGAAAAAAAAAAAGAAAAATAGTAAATATGAATAGAATGTATTGTTGTCTGTATTGTCTTTTTATACTAATTATTTTTCATTTTCATGATTTAGTATTAGACCAGATATTCCTTAGACAAGAAATGATGTCATTTGTCTTTAATGATACTGAGTATATATTGCAGTTATTAGACAATTTGTTAACAATTTTGATGTTAACCCTGACTTTGTGTTGGCTACTGTAGATGTTATTAACCTTTTTACTGTGATTCCACAACAGGAAGGCATTTATTTATTTATTTATTTATTTATTTTATTTTATTTTACATTTGTTTACCGGGATAGTCCAACTGGATACATGTCCATTTTCAGTGGAGGCCCGGGGAGAAAAGCTCCAACATGATAACTTCAGTTTTTACAAGAATAAACACACAGATTATTTATATTGAAAAAGTTATACAGTAGTAAATATATAGTATCATTGCATTTGTTTACAAAAATCTCAGTTACATTAACAGTTGCAATCAGCACAGTATGCTTGTAGAGAACGGCCTGCAAGTGTTAGAAAAACAAGTTGGTTAATTAGAGTGAATAATGATGCAGCTTAGTCAGGGAAGGAGCATGGACAAAGCCAGTTGATTGTAAGATACTGTGTAATGCTTTTTGAAAAGGTTTAAGGAGGATTGCAAGGTGATATGATTTGGTAGAGATTTCCAGGTCTTGGCAACAGAGTTGGCAAACAGAGAATCGCCTGCAGAATTGTTGGCTTTGTAAGTATGGACCATTAATTTGTCAGCCGATCTTAGTGATCCCAGGTTGTTGTATGGTTTTATTATATAAGAGAGTGAGGGTATTTTCAGGATGGTAAAGAACTTTGTGGGCAACTAAGAGTTGATTTAGTGTAATTAAGTTGGGAGTTCAAGCCAGCACAGTTGTTTCAGGTTCTGGCAGTGATGTGTTCTGTAGGTGGCGTTTGTTGCGAATCTGGCAATATGGTTATAGCTGTGTGAGAGCTTATTCAGTTCTGATTTATTTAGGTTTGAGAGAATGGGGAGGCATAAGTAAGAGTAGAGTAGTTGTGACCTGGCAATTGCTATTCTAGCCTGTGGGGTTAAGAATGCTTTGTTTCTGTACATTGAACCGAGTTTTTATTGATGGTCTGAGCGGTCTTATTGACCTGTTGGTCAATTTGAGCTTATTATCTATAATGACGCCTAGAAGTTTAGTGTGGGTATCTGGGGAGATGGTGGTACCATTGTTGGAAGTGATAGTGAATGAGAAAGGGGTGGTTCTATTAGTGGGAGTAAAGAGTAGGAGTTTGGTTTTGTTGGGGTTCAGTAACAGACATTGGTTAGTGAGCCAGTTTTCAATAGTGCTTAATGTATTTTGGGTTGCGTTTTGTAGGTCTGTTGGAGAGGTGGCTGAGCAGATGAGAGTGGAATCATCTGCATATTGGATGCAGGTAGCCTTAGGAATAGCTGTGTGGAGGTTATTGATGAAGACAGAAAAGTAGAGGTCCCAGTATAGAGCCCTGAGGGACACCAAGGGTGAGTGGTAGCTGGTTGGATAACTTGTTCTGCCATACAACTGCCTGTTGTCTGCCAGTTAGGTATGATTGGAACCACTGGATTGTGTGACTATTGAGGGACATAGATTTGAGTGAGAGAATGAGGAGTTCATGGTTGACCATGTCAAAGGCTTTTGACAGGTCAAGAAAGAGGGCAGAGGATATTTTGTTATCATTCCTATTTTGGTTTATGGCATTTGTAAAGTCAATGAGGGCAGATGTGGTACTGTGATGTGGTCTAAAACCATGTTGGGAGTTAGATAGTAGGTTGTTTTGTATTAGGTATTGCATTAGTTGCTTATGAACACATTTTTCCATTATTTTGGCTAATGGGAAAGAATGGCAATTGGTCTGTAGTTGGATAATTCTGTGGAGTTTCCACCTTTATGAAGTGGGATGACATGGGATATCTTCCATAGATGGGGGATAGTACCCTCGGACAATGTTCTATTGATTAGTATAGCTATAGGGTAAGCAATGGCTTCAGCAGATATTTGTAAGTACTCTGCAGGGAGGAGGTCAGCAGAGAGGGTAGTAGGTTTTAGTTTTGTTAACAATGTCTTAATATAGGTAGTGGAGATTGGCTGGAAACTAAATTGGGGATGATTACTAGTGGGGTTGGAACTGGTATTGGAATTTAGTGGAGTCAGTTGATTTGCTAGTGACTGTATGGTTTCAGTGAAATAGCTATTAAAGGCATCGGCTATGCACTCAGGGGATCTGTTAGTAAGGTTGGCGGGGTTGGGGTGGTAGACTGTCCTTGAAGGAGGATCTGATTTATGCTTGCCCAGAATTTTTGAGGGTGATTATGGTGCTTGTTTAGTAAGTTCTGGTAGTAGCTTTTTTTATCTAGTATAATTGATTTTTTTGTTTCATTTCTGAGTTGCGGTATTTTAAGTGGTCGAGTGGGGTTTTAGTTGAGCAGGCTTTGTTTCTTATTTTGATTTTTGATTTGGTCTCCCTGGTTAGCCATTGTGCTGGGTTGGATTTCATTTTTAATCTGGAGCATGGTAGTCAAGGATGGTTATGAAGTTGTTGTTGAAATATGCTATGGCCTCTTCTAATGGTAACTTTTTTAGTTTAGACCAGTCAACTGCCTTTAGTTCATTTAAGAATGTTGCAGGGTTAAAATTCTTTTTATTTCTGCGTGTTATGTATTTGATTTGGTGGGGGGTCCCTGCCTTGTGTTTAATGATATAGGTCAGATGATGATCACTGAGGTCATCAGGGAGAGTACCGATTGTGTATTGTTGGGCTTGGTTATTGACTAATATCCAGTCTAGGATACTTTCCCTACTGGTTGGTTTGTGGATCCTGGTGGTGGAGGTAATGGTCTGCTTATATCCAAATAGGTTTATAGGTGTGGTGGGGGGTATGGTTGAGCATGAGTGCCAGTCTATATTGAAGTCACCAAAGATTATGGTTTCTTGGGGGTAGGTAGTATTTAGCCAGTAAAGGATTTCTTCTAGGGTAGTAATATTGTTACCTGGTGGTATATAAGCACAGATGATGTTCACGTATTTATTATAGCTAGTTTGTAGTTTGGTTATAAGAAGTTCTGCATTATTGAATTGGGGTGGGTTTACTGAATCTCTATGAACAGTTAGTGTATTTTTATATAGAATTGCTATCCCACCACCTTTCTTTGTGGTACGGTCAAGTCGATGAATATTATAGCCTGGTGGTGTTATTTCATTATCAGTAGTAGTAGGTTTAAGCCATGTTTCTGTAAGACACATAATATCCGTGAGTGAGTTGCTCAGAGGGCATGAAGGTTGGGGATTTTATTATTAATACTTCTGATATTTAGATGAAATGCTAGAAGGGAGTTAGTGGGAGTATATGTGGTAGTGGAGTGTGAGTTTTTGAGTGTATATGGGCCAGGGTTGGGATGAATGTCCCCATGTATTGTAAGATTTTGGTGATAGGATATTCTTAGTTTTAGGAGCTTGTTAATTAGTTTTATATAGTCTTTGTCTTTGGGTTTACATGTTGTGATTTTGTGTGGGTGGTAGTTTGTGTGAGACACTATACTTGGTGAGTGGAGGATGGGTAGGTGTTTAAGCTTGAGTAAAACATCATAAGTGGATGTTTGAGCTTTTGGGTGTTGGTTTTCCAGTAGGTCAATATGCTCATAAGCAGTGAGGTGATGTACTAGGAATAGTATTGGGAGTAGGGTAATTAGTATGTTATTTTTGTTTGTTTCCATTATTTGTTTGGTGATTGTGAGTATTCAGGGTTAAATTAAGCTTACAGAGCTTATAGGATGGTGCCTGAGTAGGATGGTATTGAAAAGCCAGGAGGTTTGGTGATGTGGGAAGCAGTGATTGGTAGTTGAAAATAAGGGAGTGGCTAGAGTGGTATAAATTTAGAGGTACTGGGGGTGGAATTTGGGGCAGGGGGGGGGGGAGCGAGACCGAGCGTGAGAGGCAGCGGGAGGCGGGAGCTGCTAACAACACAAGTTGCAAGCTTCTAAAAGGAAAGTAGTTAGAAGTATACTCTTTGACTATGGAGCTCACAGTTCCAGCTTTTTTACAATTAGAGTTCCAATTTTTCAGGTATTTCCTTTACTTTTGAGTAGCCAAATTCGCTGATTTCTGGGTTTAGAAATGACACAAATTGCCTTGATTTACTACTGGTATACACCTTACTTTAGAGTGTTACTTAGCTGCCAATATAGTTTCACATTTGGTTTTAATATAAAACTTCGTAATGCTGTGGATTACGCTAGTTTGTATATGGGGACACATCCAGTGCTACAGACCCAGGGCTGTAATTTAATAATGATTTAACACAATATTAACCTTATTGGTAGGACGCTGTGGGAAGGACGCTGTGGGTAGTGCAGCAACTCTTTTAGTGTTCTAGCTGCAGCGGAGACTCTTTCTTATATTTCAAATCCTTCTAAGTTGTGGGGGGGCGTGTAGCACCTAGTTAAGAGAATGTTATCAGTTTCAATTATTTAGCCTTGATACATATAGCAGTTTGCAGTCAAATGAGTTCAATATACTCTGCAACTATCTTATAATTAGTTTCAGTGCAGTTTTACAGTTAAAGATACAATCTTGTAGAAGGTAGGTTACTTTCAGCTCAAACTAGTTCACGCCTATTTCATTGGAATAGTCGCATTGGTCTGACTCTCTCGTACGTTGTGCAAACCAAAAATAGGGCTGATTATATCAAGTATAATAACAATAAGAAGCACTGTTTAGTTACAACTTAGCCAGATAATATCAGGTAAAATAACAATAAGAAGCACTGTTTAGTTACAACTTAGCCAGATAATTACATTACAGATGTGGTAGAAATTAGCGACTACACAAACATTGTATTTTAGCAACCAGAAACACTGTTTAGTCGCATCTAGCTAGATGTATGCATAGCAAATGTTATAGAATTAGTGACAGGCAAATTCAACCCTATAAACTCTTTCCTAATGTAATTTGATAGGCTACTACACAGACAAGCATTCTATCTGTAATGCTAGCGTTCTAGTTCAGTACTACTACTATGCTATACAGGTACACAACGCCATTTCATATGGTATACTATGTGTGTCTAGTTTCAGGAGTTAGCAGTATCCTTTGAGTTTTCAAGAGATTACTATTTCAGTTCAAATAAACTGCTTGCATGTTAGTGTAAAAAGTTATAAAAACAGACACATACCTATGATAAGATGCAGCTTCTGGGTCTGAAGCACCTGGGCATTTAAAAAATGGCGCCAAGGGTAGAGGGCTAAGTAACCTTGCTTGCGTGAGTAAAGGGGGGGGGGTCTAATACAGACACAAGTTGCAAGCTTCTAAAAGGAAAGTAGTTAGAAGTATACTCTTTGAGTTGTTTGAAGCATGCCTCAACACACATAAACAACAGAATAGTACTGAGAACTGGCTGTTATCTGAGATGTTAGAATTAGTCTTGGAAAACAACTATATATATTTTAATGGTTGCTATTTTAGACAATAAAATGGTGTGGCTATGGGTGCAAAATGTGCCCCTATTTACGCTAATTTAGTTCTGGCTGCATGGGAATCAGAATATGTTTTTACCAGTAGTTATTGGAGTAAGATCTTATTATATTTACGTTATTTGGATGATATTATGATTTTTTGGAGAGGTACTGAGGCCCAGTTTAATGAATTCATCACATACATAGGACAAACAACAGAATTTTTAAAATTTACAAGTCACATCTCCAACAATACAATCAACTTTTTGGACATTACTATTACCTTGAAAGACAACAAATTTTAATCAAATATTTACAGGAAGAAGACATACTCAAATTCATTTTTACATTTTGACAGTTGTCACCCTGTCCATCAGAAAAGAAATCTAGTAAAAGGACAGATGGTGAGGTTGTCTAGAATTGTGAGTAATGAGGATATGTTCAAACAGGAACTTGAAAAACTACAAAATATGTTTATAAGTAGAGCCTACCCGGTAGAATTTGTTCATAAAATTGGTCAGGATATTTTGAAGAACAGATTAGTATTATATAAACCTATTTTAAGACATGGATTAACATCAAAAGATGTCTCAAATTCTATGGTTGTAGGACATGACACTTTTGTTATTCCTTTCAATGAAAAATCAGATCAAATCATTAAAGGGGTACATGATTCATGGAACACTATCATAGAATCTAATACTGAATTAGTTAACATTTTAGGAAATAAACCCAAGATTACGTTTAGTAAGGGTAAAAATTTAAAAAGCCTGTTTGAAAATTGTATGAATTATGATGTGTTTAAGAAATCTAAGATGAATAAATGTGGTGCATGCCGCATATGTAGTTTTATTAACAATGGACCGTACCTCTCAATTATCAATTATGAGAAGACCATTAGATGTCCAGGATTATGTGACTGCAATTCAGTTATGGTAATAAACGTAGCTTCATGCACAGGATGTCAAGCATTTTATGTAGGGAAAACGAACAGAAAACTAAAAACAAGAATTATTGAGCATATAAGTGATATTAGAAATCACAAGCAGACTAGTGCTCTATACAATCATAGTATTGGTTGTGTTAATTTTAAAAAATTCTTGTTTTTTGTCATTGATAGAATACCTTACAATAAAGCACAACAAGGTGGTGACATCAAAAGCTTATTAGAAGCTAAAGAGTGAATTTGGCAACTTAGATTAAATGCAAGTAAATGTCCAGGTATTAATGATCAAATATCTATTGCCAGTATACTCAAGCTGAAATCACAATTCATTTAGCAATTCACACAACTATCTAAATTTTATTATAATAACTGTTTTTACAATATGTATTATTATTATTATTAATACTTCTTACAAGGTTAGTTTTACAGTCCATGCAGTTCAAAGAATTGGTTAGCATATGTTTTGTAAGCTTGTTTACAATTGCATTGGATATGTTTTTTACAATATTATTTATTAATTTTTATTACTAACATCTGTATTATATGTCTTCTTTTTTCATGCGAATCAACTTAAGTAAAGTGTATAACTGAATTTATTTATTATTTATTTATCATCATAAATACCTATTTTTAGATATATATATATATTACATTTATTTATTAATACAATTCATAGTATTATAATTAATATGTCTAAACATATTTTAATTAATTAATATTTATTCAATTTTTACATTTTCATTATACTATGCTATTAGTTTATTTATTTATTATTGTTAAGTATTTTCATGATTTTTCTGGCACTTTTTAAAGATATTTACTACTTACATCAATAATTTAGATATATATATTACGCACAATATTAACAGTTTGACAAGTTATGCTCTAGTTATGTTTCATGATTTTAACTGTTCTCCTCAACCATACCTTTTATTTTAAGAGATAATTGTTTTAATTGTTTTAATTGGATTATTGTATAATTAATCAATTAATTAGAATTTGTATTTAAGGGATGATGATTTTACTAAAATTTGTACTCTGATGATGCCCTAGGACGTAAGGGTGAAAGCGCTTAGTTCCATTGTGAAGATTGTCTTGGTTCTTGTATCGGTCCTGTGTTGGAATAATGACTTTTACTTAAATATCCAAGGATTCAAGGTTACTGAAATTTCTTTGGTTACTAGTCAGTTTTTCGTGGTTTGTTCTATATATTGCAGTTGTAATACTGATTCATGTTATGTACCACTGATGAAAGCTATAAGCTGAAACCGATCAGGTTTTCTTAATAAATCTTCACGCTCTCAAGGTGCTGGCTTCCTTTTTGTTTTGTTACAGTTTGTCTGGCTTGTGCATCTACCGTACTTGCTAGCCTGCCTCTTTGTGATTACATATTAAACCATTTACTGCACAACATATGCTTGCTTGTACAGAATATTTTGCATTTCTACATACATGGGATGTAATGTGCACTCAGTCTAGTTTACAAACTTCATAGTAAACTGAAGCCTGCTAATTAAGCATTACTGAAACATTAAAATGTATTCCTGGTATTTTTGTCTCACTACCGTACATGTTGATGGAATCCTAATGACTTAATGACAACAAAATGGCAAGGCTGTCTTTTAATAATTACTGAATTATTGGGTCTGAGTCAAATATTTGAACTTCCAAAATGTTGAATACCATATGGTCGAGACCATATGTTCGATATTTGGAAACATACACTAACAGTGCACGCAGGGGGGCAAGCCCCCCACACCCCCCTACTTAAATATACCAACTCCGAGACCGCACTTCAGTGCAGAAAAGGGAAATTCTCCCATTCTGCACCGTATGGTGCCATTAAAAGTCAACCTTCAAACACTTGAAATGTTGAACATATGGTCTCGACCATATAACGTTCGACATTTTAAGCATTCAAATAATTGACATAGACCTGAATTATTAACACAGACCAATATGTTTTTTCTTGTACCTTTATTTTAATCCCTTCTGCAGTACTGTTTACACAGTCAGTGTAGAATTGAAAAGTGCCCTTCCCCCTGTAGTATTGCATTTTATTGTAGTATTGTTTATTTGCATTATGCTGTGAGAATTGAAAAGACATCCACTACTACTACTACTAGTAGGTATTTGTACCCTACCTTTATTGTTGACAAGGGATCTGCATAATTTATTTGAACTGCACACCATGGCACATTTACTGGCTGTACTCAGTGTAACTGAGGTTATTTTTACTTTTAGACTTTACTTGCAAACAGATTATTAATGACAAACATGCACAATTGTGACATCTTATTACAATTATTAAATAGGGTTTCTGTAGACTCTCCTGCTTTTTGCTTAGTGCTGTATGTGAACACTTAATTATGTTTTAGTAACAATAATGCTTTTCCCAACATTTCTTGTAACTACTCATCCCAGCCTGGGAAGATCTGAGCTCAAATAAAACAAAATCTCTTTACTGTTTTTCCTTTCTGCGCATTCCAGACTCTGTAGACTATAATACATCTCTTAACCCCTTCAGCACTTTCTTCACCTTCAGTCATTTATTAATATTATTGCAACTTGGTATTAGAATGCAGTTGTAAAACGATTAGAATTATAATAAGTGTTTATAATTTGCATAACTTTGCATACATTTTAAACTTGGGTTTTATTTGTAGTATTATTTAAGTACAACTTTATATTAGTAACATTGTTTTGAATACTATTTTTGCTGGAGTCTGTGCTATTTTTATGCTATTATACAATTACAAAATATTGTAAGAAACAAAATAGATATTGGGGGGATTCAATAATCCTCCGTGTAGGATGAACGAAGTCCTACTTGGACGAATAAAGTCCTACTCGGAGACTGCCGTCTAAGAGTTAGACGTCAGAGCGTCATGCATATGCATGAGGGTGCGCTGACTCAACTCCCAGGCTAACGTGGAGCATGTAGGAGTGCAGGGGGTGTGTCAGACTGCCGAGCAGTCCAAATATCCACACCCCCTGCATGTGCCAAACCCTGCAAATGTCAGCAGATATGAGCGAGTCCGCTGAAATGTGTATACCCACAACACTACACTCCTGCACATTAAAAAGCCCTGTACAAATGAAATAAAATGTAAAACATTTTTTTTTATTATTCACCATATAGCTGCCCGTATTTGCGCGTGTGTGCGCGGGTGTGTCCATTGCTTAGCTACAGTTAGCAGTGTAGACATCGAAGAGGGTAATAAACTACTTATATGCAAATTAAGCCAAATAGCAATAGTGTAGTGGTAGAGCTGTCGCACAAAGAGGAGGCATTTCCGGTTCGAGTCCCACCACTCCCCTCTCGTTTTTCTGTGGGAAATCCATGCATAAAAATAAATCCTGACATTTACCTTTTAAATTATATGAAAATGCATCAAAATGGCCTATGTAGTAGTGAACGATATTTTAAATATATATAAGAAAGTGAAACGTTCATGCATAATAATGAATGCATAAGTAACCTGTCTTAAGCAATGTGAAGCACTGCTAAGCAATGTTTACCAGTATTAAACACATTTAAGAATAATTGCCCATAGCTAAGCACTGCTTTAACCAGCGCAATATAATTGCCCATAGCTAAGCACTGCTTTAACTAGCGCATTAGCTTTGCGCAGAGCTGCACATCGCACCAACTAGCGAAAACCAAACATGTTTGCGCGGAGGTGCACACCGCACTAACTAGCACAACATCGGGCAAAGTAGGGCAACGTAGAGCAACGTTGAGCAAGTTAGGCAAAGTTGAGCAAAGTCGGCTAAACACAGCCACACCCCCTACTGGTCAGGCCAGTAGTAAAATAAAAAAGCAATGACTGGTCTCGAACCCGGGATAGTGTGCACCATAATCACAGTACTAATTCTCTAAGCCATGACAACATTTATGGTCATGGACTGTCAACACACATATACATATGAATCAAAGTGTATCCAGTGCTAAGCAGGTGTGCACTCGGTTGAGAACTTTCAAATCCGGCCAATCACAAATAAGTGTGGGAAATGAGGCATATTTAAGCTCCATAGGTGGGAATACTTACCATAACTGGTTGCAGCTCCCATCTACAGGCAGCAATGGCTGGTGTCGGAGAGGGCTCTCACTTCTGAGCGCAACAGTGGGGCATTGAGGAGTCACAACTGATGGTTTGGCTCCTCGTCCATCATCATGATGCTAGACTCCTGCAGGGCCAGTTCCAGGGCATGGAATACAAAGTGGAGGCCTGGAACCGTCTCACACATGAACTCACCAGTGACACAGGCATCCCTCAGACTGGTGAGCAGGTCAAACATCACCATGCAGACCTGAAGAGACACAAGCAGGATCTACTGAAACAATGGATACAGGAGGCCCGTGGGAATGAAAATGCCCCACTACTGAGTAGGTAGCCATGGACTGAAGTATGTAAAAATTGCTAGTGTAGTCGATAGTATGGATAGGTATATGTCTCAATATCACTTCATTTACTTCACAGCTGCAGGTGTCCGTGCTGCGAATCAGCAAGCCTATGCAGATAGGCTGCTAAGGCTGCGCCACCAGGCAGGTTAGTAAATTTTCTGCATGTACTGTTTTATAAAATAAGTGAGAGAGCCTGGCTAAATGTGTCTCAGCCCAATAATAAAGGTATAATAAGGCTTGAATAACCTCTCTGCATGAACTGTTATGTAAAATAAGTGGAAGAGCCTGAAAAAGAGTGTTGTAACCCATTAATAAAGGTATAATAAGTCCTGAATTATTTCTCTGCATGTATTGTTATATAAAATAAGTGAGAGAGCCAGAAAAAGAGTGTTGTAAACCATAAATGAAGGTATAAAACATCCTGAATAAGATGTCTGCATGCACCGTAATAACAAATAAATGAGAGAGCCACTAGAAAAGTGTGTAATGTAATTAATAAAGGTATAACACCTGTAGTGTGTCCGTGTCACTTTCTTTGAAATGTTGATGTACTCTTGCAGTATAGAAATAGTAGTGTTGTATTAAGCGCTGTCAACCCCCACTTGGGTAGGCCCATAGAAAGAGTACGAAGGGAGTGCCAGTATCTCTTAAGCATATATACAGTCCTTGACTGTAGTATCAAGGCTGGCATGTATAGGTAAATCTGGCACATGAGTAGCTTGTAATTGTGTGCACTGGAAATGTCAGTGTGCTGCCTGAAATGTAGGGGGCTGTTAAAATATAACTGATAATGTCACCTGAACACATCCAGATATGTAGACATATGAATATAAATGTTTGTGTCTTTTGGCTTTTCCCAGTTAGGGGTCGCCACAGTGGAACTCCAGTCCACTAATGATTGGCAGTAGATTTTTACATACTGGCTTGCCGGGCCTAACGCACAACCTTCAACGAATGAACACCCATTCACGCATGTCGCTACACAGAAGACGCTCTATCTGAGAATCAAACGGGCAATGTCTAACTGTGAGGCGACAATGCTACCGCAGCACCACCATATGAATATAAATAAAATATATAAATATGTAGCAGTAACATCTGCATCCTGGACAGTTTGTATATTAGATACAGGTCAGGTACATAATGAACTAGCAAAACACATCCCACAATGTACTGGACATTGCCTAGTGTAATAATACATGTAGTGGATATATACCTGCAGTCAATAAGAATGTAGTGTAAACTATAAGTTCATATAAGTTGTTAATGGAGGTATCTTTTTACACCCTACTGTATGTGCATAAACAATGCAATTCCACACCTTAATGGGTATGTGTAACTTCAAAACATTTGTTGGGACATATGTCTTATTGGTTTATAAATATCTGCATAACTTTGATGTGTGTGCCCTGCTAAAACACCACAATCTTGGTGGCCTTTTGCCACCAATCATTCCTGCATGCTGTTGGAATGTCCACTGTCATTTAATATATGCATGTGTTATGCTTGCTGTTCAACTGTTGGAACTCTGGTGTGTTGGGTTAATGGGAATATTACTGCATGCTGTTACAACTAATTTGGAATGCTGTTGGCTATATTGTCATTAAATACACCTAAACACAGAATGTATGGGAAGGCCGGTCCCAGCGGACCCACCTGTCCCACCTCAGCTGGCAATGGCACCTGGCACCAGTAGGTCCGGTGCCCAGCCCGGGACATTCTCCTCCATTGGCCCTGTGCCACCTTTGGGTGGAAGCACTGCAGGGGATGGGGATCATCCCCCCATGCAAGCATGGCCTGAGGAGGGCCACCTGTCACCCTCCGAAGGGTTTGGGCTGTGGTGCGTAGGGAGATCCAGCGTTCAGTCGCTGATCCCCTAAGCCAGCTTGAGGCAAGAGTGGCATGACTCATGGGTGAGCCTGCCCCTCCTATGCAGCCCCCAGCACAGCCACCCTCTGGGCTGTGAAGGTGCAGTGCTGACTACCCATGGGTGGGGATCTCAGTTCCACTATTAGCATCTGTGGGCTCATGGGCTTGCGATTTCCAAACATCCTTCCTCGTCAATTGTGTTCACCCACCCCATGTGTCATATTCCACCCCTGTATGCATCTTGTTTGTCTTGTCTGTTTATCTCCCCAACCTACTTCCCAAAACATACCTACTTCCCCTACCCCACATTCCACTCTCACCTGAAAAAAAAAATCGGCAATCTGCTCCCACAAAAAACTATGCCCCATACATAGCTGCACATTTTACACAAATATCCGTTGAACACAGACACTGAAATTCAATTGGCAGTACAACATACTTCGTTGTCCTCACCCCTCTCTCAGGGGTGGAAGGTTTCAAAATTCCCTCCAAATTACTAGTATATGCACAGCTGTTCCTGTTAACAAAATGGGCAGCTGTGGACCTTCCCTACACCAGTCCTGCACATCCCAAGCTGTTTTCCCTACTGTCTTTCCCTCTTTGTGCCCCCTTTTCACCACTTTCCTATTTCCCCATTTTCTTTTCTTTCAAAGAAATGAGCGTGGGGATTAGTGTGAGTAAGCACCTTTAAGCAGTAGTAAGTGGGTTTGAGCGAGTTTGCGCATGTGTGCGCTTAGCTAAGTATTGCTAAGCATTGCGCAAACCCGCACAAACCCGCTTACAACTGCTTAAAAGTGCCTTAGTCACCCTGCATATGAGGGGCCTTGTTCTGCTCAGCAGCAAAATAAAACACCACTCTTAATCTCGACCCCCGGACACACTAGACTGCATGAAGTACCACTAGGCCACCGTAAATATACAGCAAGATGTTGCTGAAATATATATATCATGCATCAGAATGTGTGAATATAAAGGAAAGGTAGGAATGCCATAACACAAAACCTGTTCTGTGGAACTTTACCAGCAATTGTTGTGGAATTTCATTACATGACTGTGATAACAGAACCAGACATTTTAGCAGAAAATACTGTTACAGCAGCACTTCACAACCCCCACACAATATCATAGCAGGACAATCCCCACCCAAATGTACAAAATACCAGTGTGTTCAAGGTACAGCAAGGATGTAGGTAGGCATACTCAGTATTGGAATTGTCCAGTTTCATGTGCATCCTGTGATAATATCAACAAAATAAAAAGCACAAACAGTGCATAAGTGAGTACATTAATATCCACAGTATAGCTGTTCCCAAACAGTTCATGTGCCAAATGAAAACATCTCAATAACTACATATGTATGGCAGCTAATTGTAGCTGTTGTAAAGAAACTCCATACTCCCATGTATCTTGTGTTAGCATTTCTAGGGGTGAATACAATTCTACACTGTCAACTGTGTACTGGAAGAGGAAACATTCAGGTCTAAGTACAACATACAAATAACTGGTTACACCCTTAGCAACAGTTAGAAGAAGTATACCAACCTTCTGACTTACACAACAGTGTCCACAGCAAACACGCATGGTCCCCACTCTGGAATTCTGAAAGGGCTACGCCTACCTGACCTAGCAATTTATAGCACTGGGTTGCCATGACAGTGAGTACTGCAAGTACCACACAGCAGGCTGCATGCAATTGCCAAATGGTGGCCACCAATTGGTACAGATGCCATCACATGCACATGTGCAGATACCTATAAATGCGGTCTGTACTTGCTGTCCACACATGCAATCATTCCATTGCAGGTACGGAGAGAGAGAGAGAGAGAGAGAGAAAGAAAAAAAAAGAAAAGGTAATGTAAAATAAAGAAATATAACAAAAAGAATATATTTTAAAAAAATCAGTACACTGACAAAAGAAATTATATTGAAAAAATATATTGAAAGGAAACTATATTGAAAAAAAACATTGAAATAAAATATATTGCAAAAAGATTTGAAAGAAAAATATATAGAAAAAAATTTAAAAAATATATTGAAAAAGAAATATATTGAAAAAATATATTGAAAGAAAATATTTAGAAAAAAATATATATTGAAAAAAATATTGAAAATCAGTATATTCTGAAATAAATATCTAAAAAAAAAATCCTGAACAGTAAAGGAGATATTGGAACCAAAACCTGTATTGGGAAATAAAGTATACCAGGATATACAGCAACAGATACGAACACATACAAAGGAAAGGTATGTAACAGCTATGTATTTACTGGAATGTTGTAGATGTTTAGGAAGAGTGATCTATATAGTTTGAATCATCCATATGTGGCAGCAGTACGTATCAATGCACAGATGCCCTGCATAACCACTGGCATGGGGAAACAAGTGTGTTGCTGTGTGCAGTGGGATGTGATGGTGACATATGTAGTTCAGCATTAAATGTCAAACATCTGATCCATGTTATCTGTTTTCTGTACAGTAGTGTGTACAAAGTCTGTTTGGGGGAGTAGCCCAAATGGTTATGCAAACATGGATGTGACAGAGTAACAAATGCATGATAGTTATATTAATGTGTAGCTTAGCATTGGCAACAGCTGTACCAGGCTAGTATGCTAATTCAGCATTAGCAGCTATGTATACACCCTCTGATATTACTGTGTGCTCACATGTGACACCTGTTCATGTTGCAGCAAGGCCCAACAGGTCAGCCGTGAGGTATATGTACTTACAACAGTGTGGTCCTTGTGTGCGTATGGCACAAACATACGGAGAGATCTGTCCGTGTCAGATATATTAGCATCTGTACATGTGCATTGAGCAAGGGACATACTGCAAATGTTTGTGAAAGGTGGATATATATATGTTGTTGAAGGTTGTTATGTGCATATTTCTATGTAGATTGTAGTGTGTGGCAGACCAGACAGCATACAGTGCTGGTATATGACATGTGGTGGTAAAATGCTCTGGGTATGATTCATCAGGTTTGTAGTGTTGCAGCCAGTGAGGCCTGCTAAAGCTACATGGGCTGAGAACACCTTCAATGTATTCTGCACAACACTGTGCAATGTTATGACATAACTGTATACGTCACAACCTTCCCATACTTGATATACCCTATTACCCACCATGACAGGTGGACTTTTTATGTGCCTATATGTATATCTATATGTACAGCAATGGATGTTCATATGTATGTGTATATATATATATATATATATATATATACATATATATATATATATATATATATATATATATATATATATATATATATATATATACATATATATATATATATATATATATATATATAGAGAGAGAGAGACAGAGAGACAGGGTCATAATTACTGCAACAGATGCCTGGTGACAAAGCCATGGACTCAAGCTCAATTTTGACACTGCATTGGCATCCATCCTTGCAAAGGCTCAGTACCCATGAACTACCACATAGGTGGTAGTCCACTTAACACCGAAGGTATGATAAGAGACCATGGGAGACAGGTGGACAGTAGTCTCCCCTTCGATAGTCACAGTGCAACACTAGTCATGTAATCCGTCTACATGGCACACGTCATCACAAAAGGTGTGTCATCCAGGGAAAAATAGGTCAGTGTTCCCCTCCACTCCACACACATAAGACCCAGTATAGAGTACAATGCCCCATGTGGTATGTACCTCACAAGATATCTACAGCAAGTGGAAAGGTCACAGACATACCTCACAAAGACTGATACCAGCGACAAACAGATGCCCTATGCAGACCGTCCCACAAACCCACAACTACACTGTGTTGCATACCGCCTACCCAGAGGTGACCTCTGACTGACATACTAAGCTATGTCAAACCCAGATCTTTTGGACATGTTCCATGTAAACAGATCACAATCTGCATGAGCCACATGCTCTAGGGACCCAAACTCTTTGACCACAATAAACAGCACATGCTGGAGGGATAGATTCCTATCTCAGAGACATCCCATACTCTGGAACTAACCAACTATCCATAGCAAACAAATCTCCTAATTAGCAGTCATCATAAATAAGCCTGGGGATTGTATGGGAGATAGTGAATACACCCAGGCAATCACCTCAATGTCTCTGCATGACTGGGCCACATGAAATTTAAATACCTGTGTGTCAGAGGCCAGAGTAACATATGGCTGGAGTTCTATAGGCTCTAGGGCCAATAGCCTCTTACCTACCTATGAAGTGATACACACCCACATGTTCTTGTTGCAATAATTGATATGTGAGGTGACTGAGTGTGATGGTGAATGTGTTGGTAAATGTGTCAGGGTTCGGTATATGTGTGATAGCTTAGTGGGAAACTGTTTCAGTCATGGTATTATGTGTCCTAGCTGTGATCCCAGCAAAAGATGTGCATGCAATTGGTAGGCAGAAAAAGCAGCATGCCATATGGTCTGACATAGTCCCTTGTTGTCAACTGGGGTGTCTCATTGTAGGCTAAAGCAGTACATGTATGCTTATTAGGTGTCACTGCTGGTGTTCCCTGTAGTCCTCACCGATTACATACCTTAGGCATAAGGTCTGGTGACTACTGACACACAGTACTGTAAGGTACACAGGTAAATGTCACCTGGGTTGCCATACCTTTGTGTCTGTTATGTATGTCTGCTGTGTGTGTGTGGGTATACTTGTACCATGGCCTCGGTCATATGTGTGTTACAGGATATTACTGCGTATCTAGCAACATGTATAGTCTAGCACAGTAGTATGCCACCTATATTAACAAATGTGCATATATGTTAGGCAGGGGTCCGCCGTCAATGACTAGTGTGGTATATTGGTAATACTGTCAGTGGACTTTACATTCATTACAATGGATTACATATTTCATGATGCAGTAGCATGATATATACCTCCTGTGGCTAGGTGGTGCATTGTGTCACATACAGTGTGCCATGTACTGTTGTATAGTCTTACACACTGTTATAACTTTGTTGCTGTGCAAAACATGGTTTGATATATAGAGTGTGCCAGGCACTGTCAGGCATCTGTGTGTTGAGAACTGATATGTGGTATTTAAAGTGTGTATCTTCTGACAGCCAATAGGTTGCTATATATGGCAGTTAATTTATATCTGTACATTAGAATGTTAAATGTGCCACATGACTTGCTCACACATATTGTTTAATTGTCTTCCAGGGTAATGTCCCACCATTGTAACTCGCCATATAGCAAGGCCAAGGAGGAAACCATCACAGTGAGCCTGGTGCAGCACTATGCACTGCTGTTCTCCAGAACCAGCCAGGACCAGCATGAGTGGGCTGCGCTGTGGCAAGATCTTGTCTGTAGGGTAAATGACATAGGCATGCATAACCGGACATATAAGCAGGTGCGCCATCACTGCAGTGATTTAATTAGACATGTACGGCAGTGTGCGCCTGATATCTGCAGACAACAGCTTGCCACAGGTGGGGGGTAGCCATCCATCCCCCCCTCACCAGAGTGGAGGAGCTGCTCCTGAGCCAGGTGGCTCCTGGCCAACAACAACCACAACAATTAACATGTATCATCATGGAGGTCGGAGTCACCCAGCAAGTTGACATGGAGCATGCAGGTAACATGGCATAGCTGTAGAATACTGCTACCTCTATTGGTAGAGCATGCCTATGTGAGATGTGTACTGTGTAGTTAGATAATGTGGTGCCTAGTGTTGTGCAATACTAATAATTAGGAATATAATCTGTAGGCCTGCAACTGTCCAATGTTGTACTACTGTAAGATTACAAACACACAGTAGCAATGCCACAGTTGCTGCCACTGACAAAGTGTCTGATATCCTTGTAGGTCCCTCTGGTGTGACAGCAAGGCAGCAGAGCCATGCTGGTGAGTGTGTTATACCTTTAATATTGCTAATTAAATGTGCATGTCATAGGTGAGGTGTAGGCTATGTACACGTAACACACCTACACATAATGCATGCTGTTCATGTTTGCTGTGAGACTATGCACATCCTAGTAATGTGGGTAGCTGCCTAAAACACATACAATACACAGAGCATCCTACACAATTGTGGCAGCACTGTAGTGGTCATTGGATAGGCAGAGTCAATACACATGCACACAACATACACACCTTTGTCATACACAGTGCACGTTAACATGCTACACATGGCGTATTCTGACACCCACTGTAAGGTCACACTACAGTATCCCAAACCTCATCCGCACAGCACACTTAATATACCTGAGGGGTAGATGCCTCACATGTGGCTGCGCAATACCCTTCAACACATGACACATTCATGTTAGGCAATGTTCCCTATTGGGCACCTCACAAACCCATGTAACAACTGGCCGTGTAATGGTGAATGTAGCCATGGTACTGCAGTTCAGGTACAGCATGCTATGTGCCAGTCTGGCACACATTAGTAGCCTTGAGTGACCACATAATGCTGCATGATGATGGCTCATGGTACTACACCCCATCCAGTTACAGTGGCCACAGTAATACACATATCATGATTTGCTATGCACCTCAATGTTGTGTGTGTGCAGACATATGCACCTATACGCAATATGCATAGCAATCCCCATTTATAGAAAGTGACACACATATGTCTTGTAATGATATGGGGTGTATATGTCACATGACACACATTGTGTATGTGTGATGTCTCATGTTGCAGTTGTGTGGTAGCATGCCATGTCATGGCTGGCACTGGCATGAGCGCAATATGTCCTACACTCACCATAACCACTGTACAATGGCTATGTCGAGCAATGGTATTCCATCAGGTAAACATGCACAACTCATTGTGTGTGTATACATAGCATGCATGTGTTACACCTGTGTCCACAATCATCTGCTAAAGACACAGATGCTCTAATCAGAAATGGATATCCATGTGACACACTGATACACATCCAGCCATGGTATGTATACCTGTGACTGATGGTGCACAGGACATTGCAGGGCTCTTAATACCTACACAGCAATATTGTGTCCATGTACACATTGTGTTCCAGGGTGAGGCCATTCACTGAACAAAACACACATGCATCAAGGCCATGTATACTGTTATTAGCAATGGCTGTCTACACTCACACTGCATGCTGCTGAGCAACACACATCCTGCATGCTGTCACGTTTGATATAAATGTTTGGCTTGTGATACTGTACCCCAACATCACACGGTAGTATGTTCTGGATTGCTGATGGTGTGTGTGTGTGTGTGTGTGTGTGTGTGTGTGTGTGTGTGTGTGTGTGTGTATGTGTGTGTGTGTGTGTGTGTGTGTGTGTGTGTGTGTGTGTGTGTGTGTGTGTGCGTGTGTGTGCATGTGTGCATGTGTGCATGTGTTCAAGTGTGCATGTGTGCATGTGTTCATGTGTGCTTGTGTGCATGTTGTGTCCATGTGTTCATGTGTGAATGTGTGCATGTGTGCATGTGTGCATGTGTGCTGACATCATGTACAGGTCATAAAGTGTGTTTCCTGTCTCCCTCTCACAGATGCTGATACTGGGCTGGTTCAATGCAGCAGGGAAACTGATGTCACTGAGCATGATAGTGACAATGATGATAGGTATGTTGAGGCACAGGCATGTTTGCCAGGGTCTATCGTTGGGCCACCAATCGACACTACACAAGTGTCTACTCCATCCATGCACACAGTCATACTGCCAATACATCCATCACCAATGCCCTTAGCAGAGGGACAGCGTACAGCCGGCATTGTCCAGAACTGTGTGGTATCCATGGCACGTGCATCCCGACACAGCAGCCATGCCGAGATGTCTGGAAGGGTACCACATAGGCAGATGTCCAAGGTTCTCGTCGGAGCACTGCTGCCCATCATGCCACTGGCAGACGTGCCACAGTTCTATCTACCTCATGCATGTTCCAGGCTGTCATGGAGGCACAGGCACATATGGAACGGTACACCAGACAGGGACTGAGGGCACAGAAGGCACATAACACCGCCGTAATAGACAGTATCCATGACCTAGCTGGTGCCATCCAAAATTACACTGATGTCACCGATAGACGCTGGGGAGAGACACTAGATGTGCTCCGCAATGTCATGTCCATGTGTCAGGACAGTGCGGGACGGTTGAGTCGTCAACGTGGATGTATGCCAGCAACATCAGCAGCTGGCAGTCGTCGC
This sequence comes from Protopterus annectens, assembly GCF_019279795.1. Lineage (NCBI taxonomy): Eukaryota > Metazoa > Chordata > Ceratodontiformes > Protopteridae > Protopterus > Protopterus annectens. The sequence goes on from NC_056745.1 coordinate 525,534,043, forward strand.
GGACGTCCCTCAAGCAACAGCTGCTCCCGTAGTGCCAGTACCAGCCCCAGCAATGTTGGGGTGGGCTGTCCATAGAACACCCTAGAAGACCATGTGCACATGACTCTGGACAGTCCCAGCAGGGACCTGGCTCCAGTGTACACCCATCTACCTCGGGGGATAGTACCCAGTCTGGCTTGGTACCTGATAGTGTCAGTAGCACCCCTGCCAGGCACAGGCACCGTATCCATGGCCAGAGATGGTGATCTGTAAAGCCTTGCAGGTACAGTCTGTGGCTGTCCCACAAGTACCCATATGTGGCAGCTGCATGGTGGAATTATGTGCATGCAGACACACACACACATAATCCAGACACCTAGGGATAACACATACCCACAATCATTACATCAACATTGGCCCATACCATTATTCTTGACCCTCACACACACACAAACACACACACACACACACACACACACACACACACACACACACACACACACACACACACACACACACACATGTCGATTGGATGGCTCACTGTACGTATCTGGCAGACCAACAACACACCCTGTGCATATGATAAAACCTGTGTCACCTCCTGTCATCTGTAACATCGATGCAGGAACAGGCTACCATGGTGCTGATGCACAGGGTGTCTTTATAGCAGTATAGCAATGTTAGCATGTAGTCAGCAGTAGAGTGTAATGATATGCTTAAAGGTGTATCTGAGCAGGCATGATGCATTAAAGCTATGATTGTCATTGTAGTGTGGTTTACACCAGTGTTAGTTCCAATTGTACATTGTCCACCCACGTGCCACTTGGCTGATGTGTGCAGTATTGGCAGCATGTGTTAGTGAGTGGACAGTATGTGTGGGATGTGTGTAGCACATATTTGCAGGTGTACAGGTGTGGTAATGGTGGAGGTGCACTGTCTGCATGTACGTGCATAGTGGACACATGGGCAGGGTGACATGCTCTGTATTACACTGTAACACTCCATAGTTTATATTGGTGGCCAGTATGCATTGTACTACACCCATTTTGGAACCTGACTACACATGTGTGTATGACATGGTTTGACACTGTGCTGTGGGTGATACTGTTACTATCTGTCATTGTTTTGCATTCTGGTAGTATACATGATTTCAACAGCCTGACCATAACCATTCATTAGATGATGTCTTGACAACTGACACAGATGTAGGACACACAACAACATTTGGATCCTTCAGGTACTATACTATGCCAGTAACCAGTGGTATTCAGCTGCACCCACTACTGGGACCACTCCTGTTCGGCATATGGCTCTCTTAGGTACAAGCAATCACAGTAGGGATATGTCTGTCCACGTGTGCTAATGCATACTGTGGCCTATACTGCATTCTCCAAGTGACACACACATCCTCCACAAGGGTATCATACAGACAGATACCTGTGTCATATCCATGTGTAAAGCTATAGGCGAAACTAGGCATAATCATCCACCTTTACAGAACATAGTATCCCCACAGTACCACATAGGTAGTAGCCACCAACATGATGAACTGGTACCGATGTGTACATGCAACCTAGTGTTACGTCATCTCTCCTTTGATAATCACATTCCCTAAGGTATTTTGAAATCCCTCGGTGGATCACATAAGCAAGAAGGGGTCTGCATGCATGTCCACACAGGTTGTTGTACACCTATAATGCATAGTCATCATTGACAGACTCTGCTGCATTTGAACAGGTCTGACATATGCCTCGGCCATTAACCCTCACTCACACAATTCAATAGAAACCGTAATGAGTGTGTGTGACACAGATAACCTATGCCAGGCATCACTGCAGTGGCAGGCCTTTTCACAAGCATACAGATGTGACCTAAGGTCTTTGAAGCAGCAGCACAGTTTGGCAAGGATGACAACTGTGTACTTGGACAAAGCAGAGTTCACACACATGCAATGATTGAGGTAATATGTATGCATATCTATTTGCCTCACAGCTACCTCACATGTGCTATGCCTACTGATGTGTCATACGGTGGTAAAAGCAAAACCCCTACCACAATGACTAACACTGTTACACACATAGAGCACACACAATCACCAAGTGCAGGATTCAAGCCCCTACCTAACTACTTCATGATACTAGAGGTGTACACATTAACACGACGTGCTATACACATTACTAGGGGTTCTCTTTTCCATAGGTATATTTGTAGGATGGTGATATCATCAGATTTGACAAAGAGTGGTTTAACACCTTTAAGGTGTTTTACTACTCTCCTAAAAGGTTGCGCCTTCCCAAGGAGACCACACACATTTGTCAAGTGCAGGATTTGAACCCCTATCTAGTTACTACATGATACTAGAGGAGTACACATTAACACGACGCACTATATATATTACTGGGGGCTGTCTTTTCCACAGGTATATTTGTAGGATGGTGACATCATCAGACATGACAAAGATTGGTGTAACACTTTTAAAGTGTTTTACTACTCTCCTAAAAGGTTGCTCCTTCCCAAGGGGATCACACACGAACACACACAGTTGTCAAGTGCAGGATTTAAACCCCTACCTAACTGCTTCATGATACTAGAGAAGTACGCATTAACATGATGCGCTATACACATTACTGGGGGGGGGGGTTCTTTTCCACAGGTATATTTGTAGGATGGTGACATCATCAGACATGACAAAGATTGGTATAACACTTTTAAGGTATTTTACTACTCTCTTAGAGGGGTTGCTCCTTCCTAAGGAGACCACACACACACACAGTTGTCAAGTGCAGGATTCAAACCCCTACCTAATTTCTTCATGATACTAGAGGAGTATGCATTAACCCAACGCACTATACACATTACTGGGGGCTCTCTTTTCCACAGGTATGTTTGTAGGATGGTGGCATCATCAGACGTGTAAAGATTGGTTTAACACTTTTGAGGTGTTTCACTACTCTCCAAAACATTTGCTCCTTCCCAAGGAGACCTCACACAAACACTTGTGGAGTGCAGGATTCAAACCACTACCTAACTACTTTATGACACTACAAAAGTACGCATTTACACACTGCGCTATACACATTACTATGGGTTATTCTTTCCACAGGTTTATTTGTAGATGGTGACATCATAAGACTATACAGAGTGGGTTACATTAGGTGACATTAGGTGGGCTACATTGAAGGAATGTCTAAACACCTTGGTTATGTGTTCATCAAAGGGGAGTTTACTATCTACCTGTGTCCCCAAGGCCATAATGACTTCCTCCGTACATACTGGATTACCACCTATGTGGTAATTTGTGTGCACTTTGTTGTACCCAAATGGGATGACTATGCATTCTTTGGCATTCAGCTTCAGGGCATTGTTTTGACACCAGGTATCTGTCTCTGTAAGATACTTCTGGAGGATGTCTGTGTTAGCCATACAGTTGATTATGGACCACAGTTAACATTCATCTACAGAACTGTTCAGCCATACACCTCCCATGTTTGCCTGTACCTCTGAGCAGTATCTAATAAACAGGTGGGGTCCCAGGACCAAGACCTGTAGGATGCCATTAGTGTCTGGCTTAGAGTTGGACATGGCACCAGCAACTCTGAACATGTGTGTTTGATCTGTAAGCCACCTGGCCACCCATCCTGTGACATAGCTGTTAATGTTCCAGCTGGTACACTTGTCCATGCTGATAGAGTGGGGAATGGTGTGGAAAGTCATTTGTGTGGTCCGGGCGGCCTGTGTGGACTACTTTCACCTCCATCTATGTCCTTGGTAACTGTTTGACATAAGTCAACTAGGTTTAGGAGCCAGGATCTGTCTTTAACAAGGTGAAGATGTGGAGAGTCCAGTGTCTGGAGGTCTCCAATGTCTCTGTTTATGGGTTCCATGACAATTTGCACAATAGCTCTGTAGACCAGGCTGAGTAGACATATTGGGCAATGGTGTCCATGTTCTGTTGTGGCACCCCCTTTGTGGACCTGGATGACTGTTTGTGTATGCCATTCTTTGGGTACATAGCCTGTGGTACGCTTGTGTCTGGACAATGAATGTAGGTGAGGGTCTAGATCCTCATGGGCCTAGTGTAAGACGTAGCCTGGGGCACCATCCAGTCACATTGATGCTGTGTTCTTAGCTTTGGTGAGGGCTGTCTTCACCTGGATGTCCATGACGTCAGGTCTGCATCCTTCTGTGATAGACACAGGCCCTTTTGGGGGTGATGGGGGGGAGTGTACACTGAACTTGTCCCTCTGGATGTGTGCAATGAAAGTTGTTTTATTGTATTTCTTTCCTATTTTCAGTAGCTGACAGCATATTTGGAAGTTGACACCTGCATGTCTGGTATAGCTACCGAAGTCTTTGTGGTTGTTATTCTTACATTCCTTGGCTATTTGTCTTTTGAAACTGTCCTTGGATTATTTTATGAGCGATCATTGTTTCTCCCTGATAATGATCAGTGATGCCTTTCCTTTAGTGAAGTTGGCTCTATCATGTGTTCATTTCCTCCTTCTGTTGTCTAGCTTATTTATGGGCAACAACCACATGATTGTTGTCCTATTTTTGGAGGAGTGCATCTTGGTTTTATTTGAGATGTCTCTTTCCATGCATCCCTGTGGATGCTCATAGGATGCACTTGTAAATGATTCTGCAGATTACATATCATTATCCTATAGCAAGAGGGCTTTGGAACGCTCCACTTTGGTCTTGGGAAGTGTGCAGTTTGCTTTTGCAAATGCCTTCACAGTTGTTTCATTGACTGTGTGGGGGTGCCGGATGTGGATGTCCAGTGTGAATACTTCATGATCTGATATTTCCAGCGAGGGGTTTATCTCTGTATTGCAACACTGGTACCCCATGTTGGTGATGATCATGTCCAGTATGTTGTCACCTCTAGTGGGCATGGTGACCAGCTGTTCCAGGGTGTTAGGGTTTTTAAACTCTAGGAAACATTGGGCAAAGTACGCTGTACATGACTAATTCCACCACTCACTATTTGGGTAGTTGTAATCTACTCATATAATGGTGTTTGATAAGACCGTTATACTTTCCACTGTTCTCTGGAATACTGAGTGAGGTTCCTGAGACAAGGCACATGACCTGTATCAGGCTACAATGTGATGGGCAGCTTTAGCCAATGTTAGTTGCACTTGCATGGTCTCCTAGGCCTCATGCTGTGCCACTAACCTGAAGATGTGGGTATCCATAAGGTAAATGAGTACACCCCTTCCTTTTGTATTTCACTCATGGTTTTGGCTCCACAAGTCAGAGGGATTGTGAGTGTTTTACGTGGAGCATATCTGACAGCTCTGCATTTGACATATCTTTGTATGTTATGCAGTGCACACCTCTGAGTAGGTGATATGCCAGGGAGTACTGATGGAACATTTTGAGATGGTCTGTGTATGGCATGTATTTCAGGCTGCTAATGCTCTTTGTGAGGTATTGCTGCTGGCCTTCCAGTTGTTGTAGTTGTCTTGTGAGGTACATAGCAGCAGTGGTGTTGTACTCCATTATAGTTCTAGTGAGTGATGAGTAGAGGGAAACATTGTCCTCTTCTATTCTGCATGAGACACATTTTGTGATGAGGTGTGCCACATAGGAGGGTTTCCTGACTACTCTAGGAATGTGATTATCACAATTATATCCACTGTCCACCTGTGACCCAAGGTCTCTTGTCACACTTTTGGTGTGAAGTATACTACCGCATCTGTTGTAGTTCTCGGCTACTGAGTTTTTAATTAAGGGGATGACAATGCACCTTTTGGCATTGAGCTAGAGCCCATGGCTTTGACAGAAGCCATCTGTCTCAGTGAGGCCCTTTTGTAGGATGTCCACATCTTTTATGTTTACAATTATGGCTCCTAGTTTGCAGTCCTCTGGGAATTTCAGCAGCCACAGAGCTGCCATGTTAACGTTTACTTCAGGGAAGTAGATACTACGCAGCCTGGGAAGTTATGTGGTCCCATGGTTGCTGTGATACTGGCTTTGGAGAGTGTTTATTACTTGTGCGGCCGTGATGACAGCAACTTTGCAGTCTTCCATTATGGAGATGTGCTCTTTCATGGGTGAGAGGGGGTTAAAGTTAACAGTGATCCTATCTGCCAGGATGTTGGCAATATCAGTTGGCTCTGTACATTTACTGCCATTGAGCTGTAACTCAGAACAGATCTGAGTGTTACCATGACATGAACCTGTCTGTTGGGCAGAGATCTCCTGTGTAGACAGTATACAATGGAAACAAAACAATGTTCTGTGCCTCACCAAAGTCCAGTCAAATAAACCAAAGTTAATATCCAAAAACAATAAGACTGGACACTGCTCGAAGACCAACTCCTTCTGTTTATTGAAATTAGATATACAAATGATGAGCGCTTTCGGGCCTCTGCCCTTCATCAGATAAATCATCTCCCAAAAACCAACATTTTAAAACAAGCACAACCAATACAAAATCAGTAAAAATCAGTAAAAAACCCGCCTATTCTTAAGGGTGGTTCTCATAGGAATGACTTCATTAAGCCCAGGACTCCTGTGTGCCATAAACTCAATTATCCATTTAGATTCAGCTAGCTCTGTTAATTGTTTAATGTCTCCCCCTCTTTTATTCAACTTCACATTCACTATCACTTTAAACTTGAAACTATGTGTAGGATGAGCTGCCAAATGTCTATATAATGCATTGCGTGTGTCCCCATTTCTAATTGAAGAGAGGTGCTGCAAGACCCTAACTTTAAACATACAATTGGTCTTGCCCACATAAAAACTTGTGCAGGATTGACACTCTGCCAAGTAAACCACATCAGTGGTTCTGCATGTTGCTCTCCCTTTCAAATCAAACAGTCTGCCAGTCACTGGATGCACAATACACCCTACTATCTACATAAGCACGCCCATAGCCCACATGGAAAGGTGCCCTGTTTAGTGATAGCCAGATTATCCATACTGGTCTTAGTCTTATCCCTACATAGTAAATCTTTCAAGTTTTTATTTCTTTTATATCTAAAAACTGGTTTGTCACCTAGCATACCCTTCAAACTTACATCACTAGTTAAAATATTCCAATTCCCTCTGATCAGTGCACAAACATCACCTATATTGCTACCATAAGTTAGTGTCAACCTAGAATCATGTCCACTGGCCCTATCATGTTGTGAGCCTGTGCCTGTGTCAGCAGTTCTCAGCCATGGTTTATATCTATCCTTCCTATAATGCCTACCAAACTCCATCCTGTTTTTTACCAGTTTCCTATCATAACCCCTAGTATGAAAGCAATCCATCAGAGTCCCCAACTCTTGCTCGAAGCATGCTTCGTCATTGCTAATTCTAGAAATCCTGGCAACCTGTCCCTGCACTGTATTAGGAAATATGTGTCGAGGGTGCATGCTGTCGAAAGAAAGCAAGGTGTTCTTCCAGCAGTCTTTTCTATATAAACTGGATGAAAAACCATTCTCTGTCAACTGTACCCTGACATCCAAAAAGTCAATCTGTGTGTGAGCTGTTAACGTGAACCTCAAAAAGTGGTGGTATGTAGGTAGGAGGCGAAATCAGCTAAAGAGTTGTCGCCCCATCCCAAAGAATAAAAATATCGATCCACAAAGCGCTTATACATCTTGATATGACCTTTCCATGACATGTCATTTAACACCATACTCCTCTCCCAGAAGGACAAGACAAGGTTGGCATAGGTGTTAGCACAGGGGGTGCCCATGGCTATCCCTGTGCCTGCCTATATCTTGGTTCACAGCTATAAAGAGATTATTATTTAGTAAACCAAGCAAACCTCTTACGGTATCGATCTTGAACATAGTGGCCTAACTCCTGCAAAAGCTCAGAAATGGCTCAGTATCCCATAATCATTGCCTATGACAGTAAACAGGTTCTGGATGTCCATAGTTACCATAAGTAACTCACCGTCAGACTGTTCCAATTTATAGGCCCCTAAGCTTTTCAAAAAGTGGCCTGTATCTGAAAGCACATTGTCCAATCTATCTAGGTACGGCCTTGACTCTGTCTCCAACCAAATCGAAATATTCTCTGTCACCCAACCTCTGCCAGACACTATGGGTCTGAGAGGTGGGTCAGTGTCTGATTTATGTATTTTTGGTAGAGCTTTGAATATAGGTGTCACTGGCTTCTCTATCATAAGAAATTTAAACAAATCTTCACTAATCAGTTTACTGTCCAAAACCTGTCGTAGATTGCTGTGTACTCTCTCTATAATCCCTTTCACACCTAAAGGATTAATTGGGGTATACGTATTAGCGTTCTGTAACAAACCTAGCAATTTACTTTCATACCAGGTGGTATCCAATACCACTACGGCACCCCCCTTGTCAGCCATTTTGATAGTAATATCTGCATTATTCCCAAGATCATGTAGAGCTTGTCTCTGTGTGGGACTCAAATTATAAAACCTACCATGTGTCCCCTCCTGAAAATAGCACATCAGATCTTGTTCACAAGCATTAATGAATAAATTCATAGCAGGTGAGAAAGGAGGGACAAAACCACTGGACTGCCTTAGCATAGTAGCACTCGGGTTATCACCTCCAAAAATCTGTTTCAAAACTAAGCTACGACAAAAAACCATAAGGTCCATAATAATATCATTATATACACAAGCCCTGTCCCTGTCCCTGTGCCCTGTCCTGGCTACGGGTGCGGTTCCATGTCCCTTTCTTCTTGACAGGTGCCGGCAGTCTGTCCAAAAAATTCAAACGACCATGTGTGTCCTTCGGTCTGGCACCAGTCCTGTAGTCACTCGGATCACAAACCAACAACTCAGACACAAAACCAGTATCCGTTAAAACCGCTCCCGCAGCGAGGACAGGGCATACAACAAGAGGAGGAAGCTGCTGCACTGACTGTTAAGCAAGATACTGGTATTGTTTTTAACCTTTCATCTTACAGATTGTCTGAAGATGAGTGTTTTGTTTTAAATAAAGGGCTGACTTTTGTGCCCAGTAGGGCTTGTGTATATAATGATATTATTATGGACCTTATGTTTTTTTGTCGTAGCTTAGTTTTGAAACAGATTTTTGGAGGTGATAACCCGAGTGCTACTATGCTAAGGCAGCCCAGTGGTTTTTGTCCCCTTTCACCTGCTATGAATTTATTCATTAATGCTTGTGAACAAGATCTGATGTGCTATTTTCAGGAGGACACATGGTAGGTTTTATAATTTGAGTCCCACACAGAGACAAGCTCTACATGATCTTGGGAATAATGCAGATATTACTATCAAAATGGCTGACAAGGTGCCGAGGTGGTAGATACCACCTGGTATGAAAGTAAATTGCTAGGTTTGTTACAGAATGCTCTTATGCAGCCAACACTGATGTCGCCCAGGTGAAAGATATAGAAGGTACAACAATCGGCTGATTGAACCAGTAAATGATGGTAATTTGGGGCTGTATGATGGAGGGGAAGCCAGTGTTTCAAGCTCCATCGTCGGACGCTGACGGACCCGGGCTCTGACAGCGGTGAACAGAGACTGATTGAGGCGGTGGGCGTGCCTGGATGAACCCGGATGTGCTTTCGGGCTCTGAGCCACTGGCAGGGGCTGGGTTCCGGTCTGTGATGATTTATGGTGACATGGACATCCGTCTGTCGCAGGCAATGATGGGATCTGACGACTGAGCTGATTGGCGTCACTGCGTTCAAGATCGATACCGTGGAAGGTGGCGGTTTTGATACTAAATAGGTATTGAATAGCTGCTATAGGCACCGGGGACCAGCCTGGGCACCTGCACCTGCCAACAGCCCAGCGCTGGGAAGGCTATCGACGGGCCAAATGACTTGTCATGGAAATCATATCAGATATATGGCAGACCCCAATGGTGACCTCTTATTGGATGAAACCTATCTTCTTAAATCTCTACATGCCACTGTGCTGATTCCGCGGAATGGCAACTCACGCCTGGGCTCAGCGCACGGATGTCCGGGTACGGTTGAGCAGAAGATGATTTTCATCCGGTTTATATAGAAAGACGCGGAAGAGCAACTTGCTGTTTCGACAGCTCTTTTGAGTTCCATTTAGATGGTAAAAAGATTTATTTTCAGGGGGTTTATGAAAGATCTGACAGCATACTGGTTTGATTCTGAAAATATGTGTTATGGAATATTTAAAATGAAATGGAAAAGCTGGTTTACAAATTGATATTAAACAGTTTTATTAGCGAATTTATCACTTTGGGGAACTTGGCATTGGTTTTCAGTGAAGGTGCTGCGAACTGAAGGGTTTTAAATACAGTTATTGCATAGTGGCTAACAGTTGGGTGTTTCAAGAAAGGGGTTTTTCAACAATTTGTTGAAGTGATTTGAGTTGGATAACCGGTGGGTTTCAAGTCCCTTAATCATTTTTAGACAGCCCAGTTACTGATTTTTTTGGTGTGCTTAAAAGTTGGATGTGATGAAGACCAGATCTGTATGTTAAACAAATTGATGGGAGGTATTTGATAGATCAACAATGATGGGGAATTTAGCTTTTTGCATGCAAGAGGCCATAATCCTTTGTAAAATTAGTCTTTCTACCTGAAGGAGTGATCATGAATTTTTGGGACTTTCTAGGTCTGATGACTGCTGAGTAATGAATTTTTCACCTCATTTTGCATCACACATTTGGAAGTGTCTGTAGGTCATCACTGTTTTATCAATGTTGTTATCTCTAAGTTACTGCCAGTATTGAACCCTTTATCCACACCTCAGTTTTACATGATTTCCTGTAAATGTTTTTCACTCATAATTATCTCCTATTTAGTGGTGAGCCATGTTCTACCATTTGGGAATTTTACCTTTTTTTCCAGTGTTGATGCTGAATGATCCCCACATAACATTTTTGTTGGGGAGGGTGT